>NC_090440.1:814242213-814312213 GCF_031143425.1 Pleurodeles waltl
CCCGGGGGCAGTTCGGCCTAATAATAGGCCGATCTGTCCCCCGGGGGGGGCAGAAATGGCCTAAAATAAAGTTGCCCCCCCAACCCCCACCGCCCCCCCGGGAGCGACCCTTGCCTACGGGGTCGCTCCCCCTGCGTGACATTGGCGCCAAAAACAAATCCCCGGTGCCTAGTGGTTTCTGCCCCCTTGGGGGCAGATTGACCTAAAATTGGCCAATCTGCCCCCAGGGGGGCAGAAATGGTCTAAATACAATTTGCCCCCCCAGGGGAGCGACCCTTGCCTGATGGGTCGCTCCCCATCTCTAAAAAAAGAAACAACAAAAAAAAAAAACACAAAAAAAAATTGCCCTGGCGCCTAGAGTGTTCTGCCCCCCCCCGGGGGCAGTTCGGCCTAATAATAGGCCGATCTGTCCCCCGGGGGGGCAGAAATGGCCTAAAATAAATTTGCCCCCCAACCTCCACCCCCCCCCGGGAGCGACCCTTGCCTACGGGGTCGCTCCCCCTGCGTGACATTGGCGCCAAAAAACAAATCCCCGGTGCCTAGTGGTTTCTGCCCCCTAGGGGGCAGATTGACCTAAAATTGGCCAATCTGCCCCCAGGGGGGCAGAAATGGTCTAAATACAATTTGCCCCCCCCAGGGGAGCGACCCTTGCCTGATGGGTCGCTCCCCATCTCTAAAAAAAGAAACAACAACAAAAAAACACAAAAAAAAAATTGCCCTGGCGCCTAGAGTGTTCTGCCCCCCCCCGGGGGCAGTTCGGCCTAAAAATAGGCCGATCTGTCCCCCGGGGGGGCAGAAATGGCCTAAAATTAATTTGCCCCCCCAACCCCCACACCCCCCCCCGGGAGCGACCCTTGCCTACGGGGTCGCTCCCCCTGCGTGACATTGGCGCCAAAAAACGAATCCCCGGTGCCTTGTGGTTTCTGCCCCCTTGGGGGCAGATTGACCTAAAATTGGCCAATCTGCCCCCAGGGGGGCAGAAATGGTCTAAATACAATTTGCCCCCCCAGGGGAGCGGCCCTTGCCTGATGGGTCGCTCCCCATCTCTAAAAAAAGAAACAACAAAAAAAAAACACACAAAAAAAAAATTGCCCTGGTGCCTAGAGTGTTCAGCCCCCCCCGGGGGGCAGTTCGGCCTAATAATAGGCCGATCTGTCCCCCGGGGGGGCAGAAATGGCCTAAAATAAATTTGCCCCCCCAACCCCCCCCCCCCCCCCCGGGAGCGACCCTTGCCTACGGGGTCGCTCCCCCTGCGTGACATTGGCGCTAAAAAACAAATCCCCGGTGCCTAGTGGTTTCTGCCCCCTTGGGGGCAGATTGACCTAAAATTGGCCAATCTGCCCCCAGGGGGGCAGAAATGGTCTAAATACAATTTGCCCCCCCAGGGGAGCGACCCTTGCCTGATGGGTCGCTCCCCATCTCTAAAAAAAGAAACAACAAAAAAAAAAACACACAAAAAAAATTGCCCTGGCGCCTAGAGTGTTCTGCCCCACCCCCCGGGGGCAGTTCGGCCTAATAATAGGCCGATCTGTCCCCCGGGGGGGCAGAAATGGCCTAAAATAAATTTGCCCCCCCAACCCCCACCGCCCCCCCGGGAGCGACCCTTGCCTACGGGGTCGCTCCCCCTGCGTGACATTGGCGCCAAAAAACAAATCCCCGGTGCCTAGTGGTTTCTGCCCCCTTGGGGGCAGATTGACCTAAAATTGGCCAATCTGCCCCCAGGGGGGCAGAAATGGTCTAAATACAATTTGCCCCCCCCAGGGGAGCGACCCTTGCCTGATGGGTCGCTCCCCATCTCTAAAAAAAGAAACAACAAAAAAAAAAAACACAAAAAAAAAATTGCCCTGGCGCCTAGAGTGTTCTGCCCCCCCCCGGGGGCAGTTCGGCCTAATAATAGGCCGATCTGTCCCCCGGGGGGGCAGAAATGGCCTAAAATAAATTTGCCCCCCCCAACCTCCACCCCCCCCCGGGAGCGACCCTTGCCTACGGGGTCGCTCCCCCTGCGTGACATTGGCGCCAAAAAACAAATCCCCGGTGCCTAGTGGTTTCTGCCCCCTAGGGGGCAGATTGACCTAAAATTGGCCAATCTGCCCCCAGGGGGGCAGAAATGGTCTAAATACAATTTGCCCCCCCAGGGGAGCGACCCTTGCCTGATGGGTCGCTCCCCATCTCTAAAAAAAGAAACAACAAAAAAAAAAACACAAAAAAAAAATTGCCCTGGCGCCTAGAGTGTTCTGCCCCCCCCCGGGGGCAGTTCGGCCTAATAATAGGCCGATCTGTCCCCCGGGGGGGCAGAAATGGCCTAAAATAAATTTGCCCCCCCCAACCCCCACACCCCCTCCCCCGGGAGCGACCCTTGCCTACGGGGTCGCTCCCCCCTGCGTGACATTGGCGCCAAAAAACAAATCCCCGGTGCCTTGTGGTTTCTGCCCCCTTGGGGGCAGATTGACCCAAAATTGGCCAATCTGCCCCCAGGGGGGCAGAAATGGTCTAAATACAATTTGCCCCCCCAGGGGAGCGACCCTTGCCTGATGGGTCGCTCCCCATCTCTAAAAAAAGAAACAACAAAAAAAAAAAAACACAAAAAAAATTGCCCTGGCGCCTAGAGTGTTCTGCCCCACCCCCCGGGGGCAGTTCGGCCTAATAATAGGCCGATCTGTCCCCCGGGGGGGCAGAAATGGCCTAAAATAAATTTGCCCCCCCAACCCCCACCGCCCCCCCGGGAGCGACCCTTGCCTACGGGGTCGCTCCCCCTGCGTGACATTGGCGCCAAAAAACAAATCCCCGGTGCCTAGTGGTTTCTGCCCCCTTGGGGGCAGATTGACCTAAAATTGGCCAATCTGCCCCCAGGGGGGCAGAAATGGTCTAAATACAATTTGCCCCCCCCAGGGGAGCGACCCTTGCCTGATGGGTCGCTCCCCATCTCTAAAAAAAGAAACAACAAAAAAAAAAAACACAAAAAAAAAATTGCCCTGGCGCCTAGAGTGTTCTGCCCCCCCCCGGGGGCAGTTCGGCCTAATAATAGGCCGATCTGTCCCCCGGGGGGGCAGAAATGGCCTAAAATAAATTTGCCCCCCCAACCTCCACCCCCCCCCGGGAGCGACCCTTGCCTACGGGGTCGCTCCCCCTGCGTGACATTGGCGCCAAAAAACAAATCCCCGGTGCCTAGTGGTTTCTGCCCCCTAGGGGGCAGATTGACCTAAAATTGGCCAATCTGCCCCCAGGGGGGCAGAAATGGTCTAAATACAATTTGCCCCCCCAGGGGAGCGACCCTTGCCTGATGGGTCGCTCCCCATCTCTAAAAAAAGAAACAACAAAAAAAAAAACACAAAAAAAAAATTGCCCTGGCGCCTAGAGTGTTCTGCCCCCCCCCGGGGGCAGTTCGGCCTAATAATAGGCCGATCTGTCCCCCGGGGGGGCAGAAATGGCCTAAAATAAATTTGCCCCCCCAACCCCCACACCCCCTCCCCCGGGAGCGACCCTTGCCTACGGGGTCGCTCCCCCTGCGTGACATTGGCGCCAAAAAACAAATCCCCGGTGCCTTGTGGTTTCTGCCCCCTTGGGGGCAGATTGACCCAAAATTGGCCAATCTGCCCCCAGGGGGGCAGAAATGGTCTAAATACAATTTGCCCCCCCAGGGGAGCGACCCTTGCCTGATGGGTCGCTCCCCATCTCTAAAAAAATAAACAACAAAAAAAAAAAACACAAAAAAAAAATTTGCCCTGGCGCCTAGAGTGTTCTGCCCCCCCCCCGGGGGCAGTTCGGCCTAATAATAGGCCGATCTGTCCCCCGGGGGGGCAGAAATGGCCTAAAATAAATTTGCCCCCCCAACCCCCACCCCCCCCCCCCCGGGAGCGACCCTTGCCTACGGGGTCGCTCCCCCTGCGTGACATTGGCGCCAAAAAACAAATCCCCGGTGCCTTGTGGTTTCTGCCCCCTTGGGGGCAGATTGACCTAAAATTGGCCAATCTGCCCCCAGGGGGGCAGAAATGGTCTAAATACAATTTGCCCCCCCAGGGGAGCGACCCTTGCCTGATGGGTCGCTCCCCATCTCTAAAAAAAGAAACAACAAAAAAAAAAAACACAAAATAAAAATTGCCCTGGCGCCTAGAGTGTTCTGCCCCCCCCGGGGGCAGTTCGGCCTAATAATAGGCCGATCTGTCCCCCGGGGGGGGCAGAAATGGCCTAAAATAAATTTGCCCCCCCACCCCCCCCCCCAGGAGCGACCCTTGCCTACGGGGTCGCTCCCCCTGCGTGACATTGGCGCCAAAAAACAAATCCCCGGTGCCTAGTGGTTTCTGCCCCCTTGGGGGCAGATTGACCTAAAATCGGCCAATCTGCCCCCAGGGGGGCAGAAATGGTCTAAATACAATTTGCCCCCCAGGGGAGCGACCCTTGCCTGATGGGTCGCTCCCCATCTCTAAAAAAAAAAAAAAAGAACAAAAAAAAAAAACACAAAAAAAAAATTTGCCCAGGCGCCTAGAGGTTTCTTCCCCCCCTGGGGGCAGAAAAGGCCTTCCCAAAAAATTGCCCCCCCTGGGAGCGACCCTTGCCAAAGGGGTCGCTTTGTTGCGTGACATTCGCGCGCAAAAACAAACTCCCTGGTGTCTAATGGTTTCTGCCCCCCTTGGGGGCAGATTGGCCTTATCAAAATAGGCCAATCTGCCCCCAAGGGGGGCAGAAATGGCCTAAATATATATTGCCCCGTAGGGGAGCGACCCTTGCCTAAGGGATCGCTCCCCACCTAAAAAAAAAAGAATTCATCACAAAAAAAAAAAAAAAAAAAAAATGGTCCCTGGTGCCTAGAGGTTTCTGCCCCCCCTGGGGGCAGATCGGCCTAATAATAGGCCAATCTGCCCCCAGGGGGGGCAGAAAAGGCCTTCCTAAAAAAATGCCCCCCTGGGAGCGACCCTTGCCCAAGGGGTCGCTCCCTTTTGCCAATTTCAAGAAAAAAAAAAAATCCCTGGTGTCTAGTGGGGTTTCAAAAGCCGGATTGCAAGCAATCCGGCTTTTGAAACCTGTGAGAGACTTCAAAGGGAAGGAAATACATTTCCTTCCCTTTGAAGCCTCTCGGGGCCTCCCCCATGGGATTGAAAAAGAAATGCAAAAGCATTTCTTTTTCAATCGCGCTGGAAGCTCTGCTTCCAGCGCGATGGGGGAGACCCTGTGACTAATCAGCGCGCGCTGACGTCACAGGGGGGGTTGGGGGGGGTCGGGGGTGGGAGGGGAAGGGCTTCCCCTTCCATCCCTGACTTGGGGGGGTGGGGGGGAACCCCACAGAGGGAGCGAGAGCGCTCCCTCTGGGCTGTGTGCCGAGGACGTAGTGGTTACGTCCTCGGCACAGCAGCACTGTGCCGCAGGACGTAACCACTACGTCCGCGGCACAGAAGGGGTTAAAGGGGAGGAGAGGCCTGCTTGTGTGTGGTTGAATCCCTGGAGAGTTCACCCAGTGTCATATTGCTAGGTATTGCCAGTAGGCATTTTGTGGGAGACAAATACTGACCCCAATTGTTTAAAAGACATAATTCCTTGGACGTCAGAAGTCTCCAATTCTTTTACAATTGGAGTTCTGCTAGACCTGGAATGAAGCTCCTGTGAGAGCTAGGAGGAAGTCAGAATTTCCAATAATTGGCTTTTGCGGAGTTATGGAAGAGGACAGGCCCTTACATGTCTGCACCCTATCCCGGACGTCCACCGTGGCTCGCAGGATGGGGGAGATGTAGACTACCGGCGGTCGATGTACCTGAGGGAGCTATGGGATCTTCCAGATATGTTGTCCTGCCACTGCCTGGTCCATAGAGCACCAGTGCTTCTCAGTGGGTTCCTGTGACCATTCCAGTAAGTACCGTAATTGAGCAGTGTTAGAAATGGGGTCTTTGGTTGGCAGTCAGGATACCCCCTGTCCAAGCAAGGACCCACACTCTAGTCAGGGTGAGTCTCACACAATCCAAATTATCCTGTGGCCATCCTCTGGTAGCGTGGCACTGAGCAGTCAGGCTTAACTTAGAAGGCAATTTGTAAAGTATTTGTGCAATAAATCATGCACTAACAAAGTAGAACACCACAAAAATACACCACACAGTGTTTAGAAAAAGATATAATATTTATCTGGTAAAATGCAGGTCAAAATGATTAAGATGCAATAAGTATAATTGGAAATATCACTGTAAAAATAATATAAAGCCCCCAATGACACAAATGTGGCGCTAAAAAAGTATAAATATGAGCCAAAGTGTCGTTAGTCTCTTAAAAGCCACAAATGTCTCTTGCAAGCACAAAGTACCTGGTTTGTGTTCAAAATCTCCACAAGGAACTGCAGAGGAGATGCGTGGGAAAACAGGGAAGTGTGCATCGATTTCCCAGGCCGCACACAGTGATGCGTCGTTTATTTTTCATGCAGGAAAGGCTTTGCGTCAATTTCTGGCGCTCGGTCTTGGATCCTCTTCGGGTTGCAGTGTTTTCGGACGCCCCGGGGCGTTGAAATCCGGCGCTGACAGGACAAAGTCACAGGGGCTGTGTTGATCCAGTGGACGTTCCAGGGAAATTTCTACTGCACAGCAGGCACTGCGTCGATTCCTCTGAGGAAGTCGGGCTGAGTTGTTTCGGCTCAGCTTTGCATCGATCCAGTGGGCCGTGTGTCTAATTTCCAAGTGCTACGCCGGCGCTGCATTGATCTTCTCCTTGCGAATTAGGGCTGCGTCTTTCTGGTTCGGCATGCGGTGAATATTTCGCTGCACATCGATTTCTGCCTCACATAGGAGTTCTTCCTGCAGGAATGAAGTCTTTTTGGTCCTGAAACTTCAGGGAACAGGAGGCAAGCTCTATCCAAGCCCTTGGAGAGCACTTCTCAGCACAACTAGAGAGCAGCAAGGTAGCTGGGCAACAGCAAGGCAGCAGTCCTTCTCGTTAAGCAGTCAGGTGAGTCCTTTGGGCAGCCAGGCAGTTCATCTTGGCAGGTTGCAAGTTCTGGTTCTTCTCCAGGAAGTGTCTGAGTTGGTAGGGGCAGAGGCCCTGTTTAAATACCCAAATGTGCCTTTGAAGTAGGGAAGACTTCAAAGAGTGGCTTACAAGTGTGCAAGGTCCCCTTTCAGTTCCATCCTGTCTGCCAGGGTCCCAGTAGGGGGTGTGGCAGTCCTTTGTGTGATGGCAGGCTACTGTCCTTTGACATGTAATTGTCAGGCCCTCCACTCTCCCAGCCTAGGAAGACCCATTCAAAATGCAGATGTATGCAAGTGAGGCTGAGCATTCTGTGTTTGGGGTTTGTCTGAGTGAATGCACAAGGGATCTGTCAACTAAACCTAGCCAGACATGGATTGTAGGGCACAGAAGGATTTAAGCGCAGAGAAATGCTCACTTTGTAAAAGTGCCATTTCTAAAATAGTAATATTAAATCCAACTTCACCAGTCAGCAGGATTTTGTATTACCATTCTGATCATACTAAATATGACCTTCCTACTCCTTTCAGATCAGACGCTACCACTCAAACAGTATATGAGGGTAGTCCTAATATTAGCCTATGAAAGGAGCAGGCCTCACAGCAGTGCGAAACAAATTTAGGAGTTTTACACTACCAGGACATGTAAACTACACAGGTACATGTCCTGCTTTTTGTCCAGACAGCACCCTGCCCTATGGGTTACCTAGGGCCTACCTTAGGGGTGACTTATATGTAAAAAAGGGGAGTTTTAGGCTTGGCAAGTACTTTTAAATGCCAAGTCGAATTAGCAGTGAAACTGCACACATAGACCTTGCAATGGCAGGCCTGAGACATGGTTAAGGGGCTACTTAGGTGGGTGGCACAATCAGTGCTGCAGGCCCACTAATAGCATTTAATCTACAGCCCTGGGCACGTATAGTGCCCTTTACTAGGGATTTATAAGTAAATTAAATAATCCAGTTGGGTGTATGATTCAACGTCATCATGTTTAAAGGGAGAGAGCATAGGCACTTTAGCACTGTTTAGCAGTGGTTGACCACCCCAGTCAGAGGTGGCAGTGGCAGGGTTTGCATAATGAACAACACTTTGGGTAGAAGCGTCATCTTAATGGCTGCTACTCGGCCCAGCCAAGAGAGTTCATAGCCCTTCTATTTGGCCAGAGCATCCCGCACCTCACAAAGCAAGGTGGTGTAGTTACGCTGGGTTGTAGCGGCTGGGGTAGTGCAGATCTGGAGGCCCAGATAAAGCGGGCCTGAATGCTTCTACCTCCGTCTCCGATACCGTTAAATTGAGAATAGAACAATTAGACAAGTTAGCCTTAAAGCCAGCCACACCTCCAAAGGTGCTCTGTTTTTCCAGCACGGCTAAGAGCGACACTTTCGGCTGTGACAAATAGAACAGAACATCATTAGCATATAGCGCTCTTTGTGGGTTCGGACCCCCATAGGGATGCCAGGAATATTCTGGTTTCAACTTAAGCGTCCCGCTAAGGGCTCCATGTAGAGGGCAAACAGCAAGGGCTGGTCCCTCTGGTGAGAGGGAAGGTGGCGGATAGGCTACCATTAACGCTCACACTGGCCTGAGGGGAAGTGTAATTACACTGCACCCATTTGCAGAATCTCGGGCCTAGTCCATAGCAGGATAGGAACACGAACACGAACAGAATGTCCCAATGAACTTGGTCAAAGGCTTTCTCTGCATCAAGAGACAGTAATAAGGATGGTATGTGGGCTCACTGCACTTTGCCTAAAAGGTGACATAACCTCTTAGTGTTATCATCACAGGTTCTCTCCAGGTTAAACCCGGTCTGGTCGGGATCTATCAACCCTTGCATGTAAGGGCCTAGCTTGTTTGCTAGTACACTAGTGAAAGGTTTGGCGTCCACATTCAGTAACGTGATAGGCCTATAGGATGAACAAAGAGCTGGGTCCCGTCCAGGTTTTGGAATAACTGTGATTGTACCTAAGTGCATCCAGGGGGTAAGTGTTCATGTAATCGCAAAATGGTTAAAAAGCTGTGCCAATATGGGTGCTAAGAGGTCCCCAAATATTTTATAAAACTCTGCGCAAAACCCATCCTGCCCCGGTGCCTTTTCCACAGAGAGGCGGTGTATAGCTAGTAAAACTTCAGTAGGGGTGATATCATTGTCCAGTGCTGTAGTTATTGACTGTGGGAGTTGGGCCAAGGGCATCGCATCAAAATAACCCGTGATCGCTTCAGCATCCAGTCCCTCTTGTGCATTATGGGAGGCATAACATTTCACAAATTCCCACAGAATCGACCCATCTGCATTAGCGGCAATGCCATTTTGGGTTTGGATCACTTTCACCAGATGCTGCATTACCTGTGCACGAAGTCAATGGGCCAAAAGCTGTCCCGCTTTGTTCCCCCACATAATACATTTGCTTGGGATGCAACATGGCATGCTCCGCTACATCCATATCTAAGGCCTTTAGTTCTTTACGTGACACTTCAAGCTGGCATTGCTGGCATTTTGCGTCCCCAGTGCCCGTTCCCCTATACCTCTCTTCCAGTTCTTTTACCCTGGCTTCTAATTGCTGGCACTTCTCCTTCCGAAGAGCATTAGAGTGTGCAACAATGGCTATAAATTGGCCCCTCACCACTGCTTTCAGGGCTTCCCATATCCAAACCACTGAGGTCCCTGGTGTATCATTAAGGGCCAAATAAGATCTAATCGTGTCCCTTATTGCTGTGCATACCCCCTCGTAAGTGAGAAGTTTAGTGTTGAGTCTCCATATCCTAAGTCCCTGTCTCGGAGTGGGTACTGTGAATTGCAGTGTAATCGCAGCATGATCAGAAAGGGCTGCTACTCTTGTCTGCCTAATTGTGTGTAGGGGACAGGAGGTAGCCAAGAAAAAATCAAGTGTCAAATATGTCTTATGTGCAGCTGAGAAAAATGTATACTCTCTAAGTGTGGGCTATTAGTGCTCCATACATCTGTTAACCCCCCTCCTGTAACCAGTGTTGAAAGCCTATGGAGTATGCTTCTGCCTGCCCATAATGTTGTGCCGATTTGTCCATGAGGGTATCGGAGATCACATTAAAGTCACCTCCTATAAGGATATCTGTGTCCTTTGTAGTGAGCACCTGTCCGATGGCCTCTCGGAGAAACCCCTCCTGACGTTCATTAGGGCCAAAGATACAGACCACCATTAGTTTGTAAAGAAAATAAGCCTGCCATTCCTTTCCACCTGGGTACCCAACACTTTCCCAGGGAAATGTGTAGCTAGTAATATCGCCACCCCTCCCTGCTTCCCCGGCCCTGAAGAGTGGAACTAATGGTCGAACCAGCGTGATTTCAACCATTTTCAGTCCGCTTGCAGCAAGTGTGTCTCTTGTATCAGGCATATGTCACATTTAGATTACCTGAGATATGGGAGAAGGGCTCCCCTCTTCAATGGAGCTTTAGGGCCTCTAAAATTGAGACTGATTAACTCAAAAGACATACACATGTGTGGGATGACGTAGCATGGGGGTGCCCTTGGGCGTCTTGCTTGCAGCTACTTTAAGTTGTGATCAGCTGTGTTCTTACTAGAATCCAACAATAAGGTGTGGCTTGAATAGACAACATAACAACAAATAGTACAAACCAAGGAACAAAAACCAAACCAGTTCCCGGCCTTGGAACTACACTATGTCCATTGGGGGGGTACATCTCACTGTACTAGGTCGCTCTTCGTCTCGTCGTCTTCCAGCTTGTGGGGGCTCCGTTTCATCTCATCTGCCTTCCTGCTTCAATCATAAGTGTTGCCGTGTGTCCGTCTAGGAATCCCGAACTTCCCTTGTGTGGAGTCTGAGTGGGAAGAAAAAGATGAAGAGTTGGGGCGGGGCGGTCCCCCCAATCCCTACCACCCCCACGTATGTCCCCTCCAATCAAACATTATGGATCTGCTTCTGTGTTGGAGACACTCTCCTGGTTCTGCAAGCTGCACAGCAAATCTGCTCTCTCTTTCCTGCTATCCTTGTCGGATGGCTTATGGGTTTTTCCTGTGCGTTGCTGAGTTGTGCTCTCCCAGCCTGCATCGTCCACCTGTGATGCTCTGTTTGGGTCACTGGAGGAGGGCCAGCCCTGCTCCACATTAATGTCCTGGACAGAATCTGCCTCCTCCAGAGTACGAACTATGCGCATTTTGTTTTGCCAGACAAATTGTAGCCTGAAAGGGTGACTCCATTTGTAACTAATTCCTTTCTCTTGGAGCAGGCTTGTGATTGGTTGCAATGCTCATCGGCCCTGCAGCGTTAGTGGTGAGAGATCTTGATACAAGTATATTTTGTGGCCTTCAAAATATATTGCACTCAAGTGACGTACTGCTGCCAGGATTTGTTCTTTGTGTTTGTAATAGTGAAGACAAGTAAATAAGTCCTGTGCCTGTCCTGGAGCCCTGGACGGGTGATCTGCTCTGTGTGTGCGATCCAGTATTATCTCTTGATCTTTGATTGCTGGTGCAACGTGCTGTAACAGGCGTATCACAAAGTCCTCCAGAGACCCCAGCATCGCCTGCGCAGGGACTCCCCTAATACGTATGTTGGAGCGCCACAACCTATTCTCAAGATCTTCCAGTCAGAATCGCTATTCACAATTACTATCTTGGAGTGTGAGAAGTTCCTGCCTGTGGTGGTCCGCCTGTGCATCATGATTGCGTTCCACTGTGTCCACTCTCTGTTCCAGTTCCACGACTTCTCTCTTAAGTTCTTTGGCTGTGGTGGCGATCTCCTGCCTAAGACTAGCAAGTTCTTCCCCGAGTCCCCCGAACAAGTGTTCCAGAAATTATTTTGTTATTGGGGTAGTGTCTTCCTCTACCTGTTCGCCACAGCCGGGCCCTTTGCCTTCTGGTGCCGCTCCTGGGGTTTGCTCCTGTTTCTTTGCTGGGGTTTTTGCGAAGAGCTCCTTTAAGTTGCCCTCCTTCTTACTTTGCCTTTGCTCTGCCATACCTCTTTTGCGCGGGATAGACCACCTACTGCTGGCTTGTGCACCTCTCACCAAGTGTTCAACCACAACTTTCCCAATCTCTCTGTAGGGTCACGCTCAGGATATTCACTCCCTCTTCCTTGTAGATCCCATCCCTGTGGTGGGGGGGCCAGAATCATGCGGGGGCACTGATTGTAACCATCTGATGCTTAAGGTGTCCATGTCAGCCCTCCAGATTCTGTGAAGTCACTATTATTGTGCGGCTCTACCGGCGTCCATGCGTTCTCCAAGGGGGCCCACTCGCCTCTCTGTCAGCTCTCTCCCAGTTGGGCTCTCCTCAGGTCCTATTTCCTGTTGCTTGGTTTCCCACTCGAGGCCACCTCCCCTCTCAGGCGCTCAGCCCAAATCGCTCAGTTCAGGGCCCATGCTCACCGTGACTTCAATACCATTGTATAGGTCCTTGGTTGTCTCACGCTTCGGCCTCCCTTGCAGCGCCCTCCCTGGCAGTCTTCACCTCCACCCTGTGTGACTGGATCCATAGAGGGGGGGCTCGACAGGTCCTGATACTAATGCACTTGGACAGTCACCGCATTCATTTGCGACCCACGCAGTCACCATCATCCTAGGGGCCACCGATCAACAGGTAGTCGTTCGTCGTTCCTCCTGCTCACCGCCCCACCACTGATGCTTCCTTGCAGTCTTACCTGGCACAGGTCATGCCCTCCATGATGGAATGTCTCCCACCTCCTCTTCGTTATCGTTCAGGCACTCCAGCAGTTCCAGGCTCAGGGCCTCAGCAAAGGGCCCTTTGTTGGGAGTCCTCACCCCCCCTCCTGTGCCATTGGGTGGGGGGCACGGTGAGCCTCCGTGCCATGTCTTCCAGGCCCTCACACCTTTACCACAGCCGGCCCATCTGCCTCACTCATCCCTGATTCACGTGGCCACAGGTCTCCGGTTAGTCTCACTGCATCTGCCTCGGTTCACTGAGTCTCCGGAGGGCGCCCCTGGGTTTCGTGGACATTACACTGTCAGTACAGGTAGCGTTCTAAGCATCTCCCCAGCTCCCATCCATTATGTGACAGAGAAGCTCCGCAGCGGCACTCCTATCTCGCCGCCATCTTGGCTCCATCCCGAGTGTGGACTATTCAGGTGAGTATACTTCATTATTTAGTTAACATGCAAGGCTATTTTCATTTTGGTTCACTGGACTGGTGAGTTAACTTCACACATGTGTTGATAGAAAGGGGTATTTGGACAGTTGGACACAGTGGTGGTGAGTGGGTAGACTGTTAAGGTGGCAAAAGGCGATCAGAGAGCGTGCACAACAATACATTTTGGTGGCATTATTGGTGTAGCCACTTACCCGACTTGACTCCCCCAGGTATTCCTGTTAAGCCTCTGGATGCAGAATGGCCAAGACTTTCTCCTCCCATGATGTGTAATGTGGGGGAGGAGGTAGGGGACCACCGCCAGTTTTGAGGACCACCAGCTGGTGCCTGGATGCCATAGGACACACCTTCCCTCTAAGGTCGTTCCACCTCTTCCTGATGTTGTCCCTTGTGCATGGATAGTTGCCTACAGAATTCACCCTGTCAACTATTCTTTGCCACATTTCTATTTTTACAGCAATTGTAGTCTGCTGGACCTGGACTCCAAATAAATGTGTGTCTATTCTGGTAACTTCATTCACCATGACTCTTAACTTGTCTGTGAAACTGGGATGTTTTTGTGGGGACATCGTGGTGTTAGTCAATACAAAAATAGGATGCTGGGGTGTAGGTGCTGTGTGGTGACTGGGTGGGGTGACGATTAGTAGATGATGTGTAGAGGTGTTATTTTGTGTGGTGGGTGTGTTGTGCTGGTGAGGATATGTGCTATGGGGGCCTAATCTATAGTACTGTCACTTTGATTTTGGGCTCTGGCTTCTATGTGTGGCATTGTCGATGTTAAGGATTGTGGTGTGTGAAGGGGTATGTTTTATACTGCAGTTTCTAGGTGTGTCGGGTGTGTGGATGTGTGTCAGCTGTGTGGAATTTAAATCCATCCAATGTGGTCCTGTGTATTACTGTGGTGACTGCCAACACGGCGGTTCGCACCACCACTGGAAGACCACCATGGAAGAACTGCCATTGTGATCTCTGAGTCGTAATAGGTTTGGGTTGGTTGATGGGCTGACGGTGCTGGTGATTGGACCGCCTCTTTCCTACCCTCCAGAGTCCTGTCGGTGTCAGGATATTGGCTGTCTTTTATCGGTCCTAGCTGTGTAACTCGTAATATGGCGGTCTGTATGACCGCCAACATGTCGGTCTTTTGACAGCCGCCTACACTGCGGTTTGGCAGTCAGACCGCCAAACTCGTAATGAGGCCTTGTACCTGGAATTTTGGTTGTGCCTGTGTCCACAGCGATACTGTCTGCCAACCAAAGAGTCTCCGAAATAATTAATTTGGGGGCTTAGTTTATCTTTGTTTTGTCGGTAGACAGGGCTTTCAGTGAGCAAATTGTACTGGTTAGCTACCTCTGTGACAGGGACGTAGGCTAGTGCTATCATTTTTATTTCAAAGGCAAATTGACTGTTGCTATCATATTCTACACTTAATGCAGATTGTTGGAGGCATCTCTGAATTCTTTGAATTAAATGGTAGTAACAGCCTTGTATGGCTGTATGGGGTACATTTTTAGAATAGTTTGAACCATGGCTTGTTCAAAGTCTATGATTATTTTTTGTGGGTAGTAGTTATTTGTTTTAGGATTAATGTGGTTTAAGAAGCCATTGTAAAAATAAACAGGTTTTTTTTAAAGTTTATACATTTGCTACTTACAAATAAAATTATGCAACTATTTCTATTATTTAATCATACATGTATGTAAATATTTCACATTGTTTTGCAGCTTTTCTGTTGGGGGTGTTATAATATGGAACAGGCAGGGGCGGCTCCTCCAATAGGGCGAAGGAGCGTCGTCCCCCGCCAGCAGCAGCAGCTGCAAACCTTTACAGTGTTTATTATCGTTTTCCTATAAAGGGGCAGGCCACAGGGGTGACGAGGAGTGAGGGGGAGTGCTTAACACTCCCCTCAGAACACGTGTGTTTGGCTGGCTATCTTGGGGCAGCCAAACACACATGCGCAGTAGGCTCTCTCTAGCCCAGCAACACAGTTGCTGGGTTGGAGAGAGCCTGCACGCTCCCAGCCAATCCGGACGCTGCTCTGAGCAGCATCAGGATTGGCCGCAGGGCAGGCTGGGAGCCTGTGCCTACAGCCTGCAAGTATCAGAGGAGAAGGGCGGCGCGACGGAGGAGGTAAGTGTTTTTTTTTTTAATGTAACTTTTGTACCCACAGGACCTGCCCCTCCATGCCCCCTGTGCCGTCCTGCCCCTTTCGTGCGGTGTGAGCCGTGACTGGAAATAGGTGCTTTCTTTTATGTTGAAAGAATAAAGGGGGTTATTCTAACTTTGGAGGAGGTGTTAATCCGTCCCAAAAGTGACGGATTTACCACCAGCCGTATTACGAGTCCATTATATCCTATGGAACTCGTAATACGGCTGGTGGTATATCCATCACTTTACCGTCACTTTTGGGACGGATTAACACTCCTCCAAACTTAGAATAACCCCCAAAGTGTCTGTTGAGGTTAGGTTTATTTGTACTCACTTTTGGGTAGTGTTTATATTTTTTATAATCTATGTATACTTAATTTGTTTTATCTTTATGCTGCTTTATGATAGGTGTTTTATTCTGGCAGGTGATCACTTT
Organism: Pleurodeles waltl; assembly: GCF_031143425.1. NCBI lineage: Eukaryota > Metazoa > Chordata > Amphibia > Caudata > Salamandridae > Pleurodeles > Pleurodeles waltl. The sequence continues at coordinate 814,257,832 of NC_090440.1, forward strand.
TAAAAGTAGTAGTGTTTTCATTTAGGAAGAGATAAGAGTTGGAGAGTGTTTTGTTGAATATTTGCTATTTTACACTTTTTTTAAAGTTATATGTTTTACTTACTTGGTTAGGGAGTTGTTGAGATGTATACATTTCTTCTTTAAGGGTTTAGTCAGAGATTCTAGCAAAGCTTCCTCATCTTACATCTTAAAGCGTTTGTCGTTTTTGAAATATTTAGTTGATAAAATTAGTGTTCCTTTTATATTATTGATTTGTCTGATTTTATTGGTTAAGATTGTTCATAGTTTGATTTGATTGGGGTGAATTATAAATACTTTGCTGATGTAAAATATATATTTATAAATTGAAGATGTGTATACAATGTCTTATGTTTATTTTAAATAATTGTTTCACATAAAAAGTATTTTTTATTTTTATTAATGACAGTCATTATTTTTGCGATATTATTGTAGTTAATATTGTGTGAATCAATGTTTTTGACATATATGTTCATTTAAGGGTGACAATATTTCTGCTTCAGATATTTGTAAAAATCTATATCTTAACAATATTTGTGTTCTCGATATTTGTGCTTTTATTAGTTAAGTATCGGAAGGTGATATTGTAACAGATATTTATTTTCTGATACTTTAATTGTAAGGGATATGGGCTTTGGCCACCATGTCTGTCACCCAGGGACACTAAGCTAACTTCTGTTCTCTTCGCCACACTACCTGTGGCAATCTCCTCCCCTATCACTACACTGGTCAACCCTTGGGTCTGCCCATTAGTAGGTGGCTGTGCCCTCTTGGGGCACTTGGCATCTCCTTTCACATGCCCAAACTTGGAGTACAGCTGGCATCTGAGGACAGACTTACCTGTGTTCTTATCAAAGAAGTCATTGTTCTTATGGTCAGATTGGAGCTTGGTACCTTTCACATGTGAAATATTTTACTATTTTGGGACTTTGAAAGAACATGGTGTTATTGTTGTCTCCCCTTTCTTTCCATGGGTTGAGACCATGGCCACCTTTCTAGGGATCCCTACCAGATGCCTTTTGGACCCCCTGGTGCTGACTCAAAGGTCTGCCCCTTAGCAAACTCCCTGGGGTCAGATAGCTTACTGTCAACCAGATGTAGGCGCAACTCTGTAAAATCGATATTGAACATGTGCTTCCTCAGAATCAGATTGCACAGCCCAGTAAAATCATCAGCTATGTGCCCATCACCCAACCACTCAATTCCTTGCTGGAGATTTCCAGGACATTCGCCCAAGACCGGTTTGGTGGTTTATGATTGTCCCTGAACCTGAACCAGTACCTCTCAGGGGTCAACCCAAACATGGCTTTCATAGGAGCATACTTCATTTGATAGCCCCTTCTAGTGTCAGAAGGGTGCCCCTCCCCTTTTTGGGCATGTGTTATCACAAGCTTACTCCCCCCCTCCCACTCTGGGACCCTGTTACCTCAGAGGCACAAAACCATTTGTAGAAGGCTATCTGGAGGCCCACCGTTCCTGCATCCAGCCCTCTTTCAATGCATAGCTTCTGCAGCTCATCCTTGCTGAGGTCATTATTCTTGAGCATCTCCTTTTCCATTGTAGCAAAAAGGAGGTGAGGTAAACTTAAATTTGGAAACATGGGTAAAAATAGACAATCATAAACTAAGGAGATTTTAAAAATAAGTCAGATCAGATGTCAAATTATTCATCTTGGATTTCAGTGTTACATTAATCATTGTATGGTACTGCACAAGTACTGGATCCCATCACTGAGCACCAATGTGAGAAATTGGGTGGTTGTTTGAAGGGGGGGTGCACTTTTGAAGCAACAGCCACCATCTAAATCAATCTGTGCTTAAACCTCTAGTAGCTTGGCACAAGCAGGCAGGCTTAGCTTAACTTAGAGGCAATGTGTAAAGTATTTATGCAGCACTTAAGCAGTAATAGAGTTAAAACACAACACAAGGAAAATCCCACACTGATTTGGGAAAATAGAGCATATTTTAATTATTTGAAACAAAAAGTGCAAAAATCCAATCAGTAGACTGGAATAAGTTTAAAGTGAAAAATAGCTCTTAAGAGATGAAAACTCCAACCGCAGACATCTAATCAGGTGAAACTTGGGCAAAGTCAAACATTATGGCTAACCATAACGAAGCATGGTTCAGATACAAGAAGTGAACTGGGGCCAGTCTGAGCTTACTTTAGGACTGGAGAGGCCCCACTTGGAGGGTCCGAATTCACTCTGGCTGGGTCCAGGTGTGGATCCAAAAAGGTTTGAGCCTTTTCAGTCTCTGAGGCTCTGATCAAGAGGCCAGCCAACTGGCTGCCCTTGAAGTCACTCTGGAATTCCAGGGTTCAAGCAGAAAGGCAGGTTTCAAGCAGCAAGGCAGTCCTCTTGGTACAGCACAGCAACCCTTTGAAGTACACAGTAGACTCCAGAGAGCAGGGCAGTCCGCTGAGACTCCTCTGCAGGTCTAGAAGTGAAGAGTTGGTCTGAGTGTCCTAATTTTATACCTTATGCCTCCCTGCCCTGGTCGCAGGGTGTCATGAGTCACAAACAGCTAGTGTGAAGTTCTTTGTGTGTGAGCGGCAGTGTCTTTGAAGTGCAACTGGGTCTGTGCACAGCTTCGCCCCTCATTCTACCAGGGTGGCCCATCCAGCCAACACCCAGTCCCCATATATGGTGGCACTCTGCGAGGAATACACAAAGGCCAACTGCCAACTACACCTAGTCATGTAACCCAGGAACAGGCTGCAGGCATCAAATGGTTAGGACAGGAAAATGTCAACTTTCTAAAAGTGGCATTTCCTGACTTTCCCATTGAAGAGGATTGTAACATTATAATTCCTTAGACATCAAACATGCTATTTCTACCTGCTTTCAACCAAAGTTATCATTTAATAAAGGTAAAAAGTTAACCCAAAGTTATCGCATGAGAGAGGTAGGCCTAACAGTAGTGAAAAACAAACGTGTGAATTTTTCACTATATAAAGCTTAAAGTACATGTCCAACGTTGTAAATAAACTGCACCGCGCCCTAAGGGCTACTCATGTCTAATCTTATGGGTGAATTATATGTATTAAAAATTTAGTTTTAGGCCTGACAACAGGTTTATTTTGCCAGGTCGAATTGGCAGTTCAAAACTTCACACAGGCTGCAGTGGCAGGCCAGAGACATTTTTTAAGGGGCTGCATATGTGGGTATCACAAGTGCAGCACCCCCACTAGTGGCATTTAATTTACTGGCCCTGAGTATATGATATACCACTTTACTAGAGACTCAAAAGTAAATTAAATATGGCAGTTTGTTCCATGTTATAGGGGGTGAGCACAAGTAGTTTAGCACTGGTTAACAATGGTAAAGTGCACAGAGTTCTAAGACCAACAAAAAACGAATTCAGCAAAACAGGCAGAGAGAAGGCAAAAGGTTTGGGGGAAAGAGTACCCTAAGGCTGACAGGTCTAACACCCTGTTTCTCAGGAGCTGTTTGTGACTATTGATATATTTAACACCTAAAAGTTCAAACATCATAATTTTACAAATTTACTTCAGGACTAAATTCATCAGTGCATTTATCTTCCTCAGAGCACATGTGGATGAAGTGCCTAACGCTCATGCACCTTAAACCATTGGTTGTTTCATATACAATCACAAGAGTGAATCCCCTTGTTTATCAGGCCACAGTATGAGCATGAGATACTCGTCAGGGTTAGAAGGGCGCTCTGTTCCTGTCAATAGTGATGCCACCCAATTCTCATCGAACAATCAAGGTCTCTGGGGCACAATGTCAGTATGCAGTCACCCTGCCACAGTGCAAAGGTATAGGCACACTCTACAGTGTTCCATGGTGCACGTATTCTTAGCACAAGGAGACTAGACTGAGATGGGGGAAGAACATTGTACCCAATCTCCTTTCCTTAATCAATGGAATCAATAGAAAGTTAAGGCTCAAATGATTTATTTTTTAAATAACACAAAAGGAAGAGAGAGGAAGGAAATACAACTAATGTTGGTAACATTGCATTCTGAACACAAGTAAGTGTAATATGTTAAATTGCAGACATAGCATTACAAATGAATAAAACTGGAATAAAATAAATCAGATTAAAAATACCATGGGACACTGACTTATAGAGGCACGTATGGAATATTATTGTGTGATTGGTGTGGACATAGTATGTAATGTACCAGCATCGGAAGGAAAAATGGAAAGCCATTGCTTTGGGCATCTATCATTAACGTTAGAAATGCTGCCACCACGCATCATACAACGTAAACAAAGAGAAAGACTTAAGATGCACTAATTCACATTTATGTGAAAGAAATGCACAACACCTTGTTAAGTGAGTGCACGTAAAAGCCCAGTTCCTTAGCATTTAGAAGTGGATCACATGTGGAGTTACAACAGTGACCACCAGTCAAATATATAGGGCATTGTTTCCTAATATTTTTCCGAATATAATTTATTCTTTTCTAAGTTTTTTATATATTGTTATATCTGTGATGAGGTCTATTGTGAGTGTCTTGTGAAGTTATTTTTTGTCTATCTTCTGTGTATAGCTATCATTGTATTGTATATAAGTTTTACATCATCCTAGATCCTTTTTTGCTATTGAAAAATTGGTTTGAAATAAATTTGAGTAAGAAATAAACTCAGAAGCAACAGAATATAGGTCTGTTCTTATTACTTAGGATTAAATTTGTCTCTACCTGCCATCTTTCTCTTTGTTTTCGTTATATTTACCCTGGGCAGGGTAGAGTTATAGGGTTCCCCTGTTGTTGTGCAGTCACCACGCATCATACAGGCATATTATGAGTTGTTGACAGGGCATACATATTATTTCACAACAGAAGAACACATCATGCATGGACACAAATGTGTATACATATCTATTTTGGTCAGACCCCAATCTACAACACTATGATAACATTGGTGTTTCAGCATGGTATAACTGAACTGATGATTGAACCACCTCTCATTGACTGAATGCTGCACAGTGTTCAACAATACTGAACAGTGTGGCACACCTCAGGGAATGGAGACTAATAGTTGGTTGTGGACATGCAGTCCTTGAATAATGTGTATTTCAACAGGTTATGACACAGGACTGAAACAAAGTGCAGGGTTGAGGTCGATATGTATGACCTTACACAAGGCATTCAACACTCATAAGGCCAAAATGTGTTTTGACAGCGATTTTTGGAGTGTAGTAGCAAACCCCCTTTATAATGTAGGAGAACTTCAGTAGACTAAAGGTAGGTTATTTTATGCCTCACATTTTTGTGTTCTCTCTTTAGTTCTTCAAAAGTGGTACAGTGTGGGGGAGATCCCTGAGATGAAGGATAAGTCACTGTGATCAACTGTGGATTGCCTGGATTGCTAGGTACCACATATAACTGTGAAAAAAGGTAAAAGATACTATGGCCCTCATTATGACAATGACGGTAAAAACCGCCTACCGCCGAGGTGACGGCCTCTAAAAGACTGTCGCCGCGGCTACCATCGGTCCACCATAATATGACCACAGACGGATTTCCACCACAAGAAGGGTGGAACTCTGGCTGGGGCCAGACTGGTAGTAAGATGGTGCTGCTACCACCAGCAGTGCCACGCCAATAGACCGCCGAAGGCTGTATTATGAAAAATAATACGGCCTGGCAGTGTTCTGCTGGCAGGTGCTTCTGCTGGTAGCAGTGCCCCATCCTGTCTCCTGCCGAAAGACCCCCTGGATACAGGTAAGTCGGGTTTCCGACAGGGGAGGGGCGTGGGGGTGTTGTGTGTGTGGGGGTGTGTGCATGTATGTGTGAATGTGTGCGTGAATGCAAGTGTGTGTTTAGTGTTGTTTGAGTGCGTGTATGAAAGTGTGAGTGCGTGTATGAAGGCGAGTGCGTGTATGAAGGTGGGTGACTGCGTGTATGAATGGAAATGTGAATGCATGTCTGTGTGTAGGTTTGGATGTGTGTGTGAATGGGGGGTTGGAAGGGAGGGGGAGCGTGGGTGAAGGAGGGTGTAGGGGGGTTGTCTGGGGAATGTTGGGGAGCCTCCTATCAGTGACAGGGAAGGGATCAGTGACAGGGAAGGGATTCCCTGTCACTGATAGGGCCTACCGCCTTGGATTTTGTGGCTAAACGAATGCCTCGAAAACCATGGCCGTAGGTAAGGTCATGATATCGCCGGCAGCACAATAGCGCCCGCCTAGCTGGAGACTTATCTCCAGCCCGGCGGCAAGTAAACACAGAGTGATACACTGGCATATTGGCTTCAGCCAACCCGCCAATGTCATAATGTGGCAGTAAGTACTGCCAGCCTGTTGGCAGTACTACCGCCACATTATCTCCAACTGCCGGGGTCATAATGACCCCCAATATGTGTGTGGAAGTTTGTCTTTCACCATTATTGAAGCAGCATGCTTGGGGTATGTTGGATTTGCTATTATCAAACAGACACATGTCTCTGTAGTCATCAGCATCTAGTTGAACTACAGTTACTGATTGCTGGAAGATGAAGCTGTCACTTGTATCACAAAAGGTATTGACACTGAAGGCAGATTGCACATTGATGGAGGACCTTTGGTGTCCACTGCGATAATTGTGAGCAGTGTGGCAACGTCTCTGCAGTGAAATGTGTGTTCAGTTCACAGTTTCAAGAACATATGGGAACATGGACAACAGAGTTAAGTTGATGATGCACAGGTTGCCTGTAAAGCTGTGATTACGACAAAGATATCATGCAGCATACAGTTGTTGAACTCTCCATTACCTGGTACAGGCACCAAGTCTGGCTTGGGTGGCTTGAAATGCCAGCTTTGATGCTTCTAGTCCTCTAAAATGACCCTGTAGCCAGGAAATACAAGGCAATGCGTACTTTTCCATAGACTATGATGACATAGGAGCAGGTTGTTGATTATGTTAATCCACATTTCCAGTCCCTGCCATATCAGGGATGACATGTGAAGGGAAGCAATATCTTCACCAACACCTACTGGTTAGCTTTTCCAAAGATTGTGGAGCTTCTTGTGTATACCCTCTACTCATCCAGTTGTTTTTGATCATAAGGAGTGCTACAAAGTCTGTCGCCATAATTTTGGAAAAGTTGTATTGTGGGTGGCTGATTTATGGTAAGCAGAAATGTTTGTTTGGTAGCAGAGGTGTCTTCTCTTAGGGCTTACCCCGTTCCTGGATTTTTTTATGTGAGAGGGCACAGGCTTTGCTTTTTATAATGTGGTCTCTTGCTGGCAGAGGTACACACCCTTGTCCAACTAGGGATCACAATCCTAGTCAGGATAAGTCACACACAATCCAAATTATCCTGTGTCCACCCTCTGGTAACTTGGCACCGAGCAGTCAGACTTAACTTACAAGGCAATGTGTAAAGTATTTGCGCAATAAATCATACAGTAACAAAGTGAAAACACCACAAAAACACACTACACAGGTTTAGTAAAATAGATAATATTTATCTGAATAACATATGGTCAAAACAATGAAAATCCAATGTACATAGGCAGAGTTATGAGTTTTCAAAGATTAAATCCAATTAAAGCCCCTAGAAAATACAATGGATCCAACTGGGGCTATCACAGCGTCGTCGTTGAAGGAGTCGTTCCCAACAATCTGACACCACCGGTGCCGGTCACGGAGTCACCCGGACCCCCATGTACAGTACCTATGGAAAACGAAGAACAACAGCATGGAACTGGAGAGAGGCGTAGCTGGAGTTGGTGTGGTATCAGTCCCTTACGGTGTCCAAGGAGATGAGGCTTAGATTCCGCTTTGGGGGGAGTTGAAGCAGCATAGTCTGCGATGCGTCTGTCCTTTGTGACCCGGTGGGGTCACTGGTTCAAGTCCGTCAGGATGTGATGTGTTGACTTCGCAGTGTCGCTAGGACCCTGAGTGATGTCAGCAGAGTCGTGGCAACGTCGGACTCGTGTTGCAGGCCGGAGTCGTTGGGTGCAGTGAGGTCCATGGATCTGGAGCAGACTGCGGTGTCGCTGAAGTCGTTCTGAGTTGCTGGAGTCAGAAAATAGAAAAAAGCTAGCTGGTGAAGTCTTTTTGGCCCTGAGACTTTAGGAGACGAGCTCAGTCCAAGCCTTTGGAGAGCACTTCTCAGCACAGTCAGAGGCAGCAGGGCAACAGTTGGGCAGCATTCCTTCTCAGCAAAGCAGTCCAGATGAGTCCTTTGGGCAGCCAGGCAGTTCCTCTTGACAGGTTCAGGTCCAGAAGTGTCTGAGTTGGTGGGGTCAGAGACCCAGCTTATATACCCAAAAATGTCTTTGAAGTGGTGAAGACATCAGTACAGGTCTGTCTGCCATGGTCCCAGTAGGGGGTTTGGCAGTCTATTGTGTGAGGGCAGGCCACTAGCCTTTGGAATTTGTCAGGCACTCCACCCTCCCGGCCAAGGAAGGCCCATTCAGTATGCAGATGAGTGCAGGCGTGACTGAGTATCCTGTGTTTGTGGGTGTCTGGGTGAAATGCACAAGGGAGCTGTCAACCAGCCCAGCCCAGCCCAGATGTGAATTGGAGAAAGGCTGTAAGGCTCAGATGGATTCTAAGTGCAGACAAATGCTCACTTTCTAAAGGTGGCATTTCTAAAATAGTAATATAAAATCCAACCTCACCAATAAGTAGGATTTCCTATTGCCATTCTGGGAATACTAAATATGATCTGGTTACCCCTTTCTGATCAGAACCTACCACTCAAACAGTATATGAGGATAGCCGTAATGCTATCCTAGGAAAAGGAGCAGGCCTCACAGTAGTGGAAAACCAATTTAGGAGTTTTCCACTACCACGACATACAAACCACACATGTACATGTCCTTTTAACTTATAGCACCCTGCCCTATGGGTTACCTAGGGCCTACCTTAGGGGTAACCTATATGTAGAAAAAGGAGAGTTTAGGGCTTGGCAAATATTTTTACATGCCAAGTTGAAGTGGCAGTGAACCACACACACAGGCCTTGCAATAGCAGGCCTGAGACATGGTCCAGGGGCTACTTAGGTGGGTGGCACAACCAGTGCTGTAAGCCCACGAGTAGCATTCAATTTATAACCCTACAAGTAAATCAAATATGCCAAATAGGTAAGAACCAATGTTACCATGTTTAATGGAGAGAGCGTATGCACTTTAGCACTGGTTAGGAGTGGTAAAGTGCGCAGAGTCTTACAACCAGCAAAGACAGTTTCAGAAAAGTGGAGGGAGGCAAGCAGAAAAGTGGGGGATGACCACCCTAAGGCTGTCAGGTCTAACACTGTTCAGGTAGGGACCCTCACTATAGTCAGGATAAGAGGAATACCCAGCTCAGATAGCAGCTGTTACACCCTCTTGGTAGCTTGGCATGAGCAGTCAGGCGTATCTCAGAAGCAATGTATAAAGCATTTGCACCTACGCAGTAATACAGTGAAAACACTACAAAAGGACACCCCACAAGTTTTAGAAAAGTAGCCAATATTTATCTTTGTAAAACAAGACCAAAACGGGAAAAATCTAACATACAGTAATAAACAAATGAATTTTGCAAGAATTAACTTTTAAAAAAAAAAAGAGTTCCTTGAAGTTGATAGCGCCATCTGGGGCTATTACGGCGCCGTGAACAGCAATCCAATAGTTCAGGCGTTGATGGCGTTGGGGCTGCGGTGCGAAGTGGACAGTGTGATGAATGGTGTTTCCAGGTCACGGTGCAGGCAGCGTCATCGTTGTTGCTGAAGCGCTGTCGCTGGTAGGCCCAAGACGGTGGTACGACACGGGCGGGCTCCGTACAGTGGCCACGGATGGCGGTGCAGACAGGGGCATCTGTTGACAACGCAGGAGTCGATGACGCTGGTGTCGGTGGACCGGGGCTGCGGTGCAGGGTGGGACAGTACTTCATGTGCCTCACATGCAGTGTCCACAGGCCACGGTGCAGGCAATGGCGTCTGTGTCAGCATGGAGCGTCGTCGTCGAGGATGCCAAGGCTGCATTGTGAGCAAGGCAATGCGGAGTGCATGGCCCACATATGATGGTGCAAGCAGTGGCTAGTTGATGGTGTCAGGTGGCGGCGGCGGCGGTGAGATCAGGGTTGCGGTGCAACGTGGGGCATGGCTCAGTGTGGCATCATCAGGTCATGGTGCAGTCAGCGGTGTCATTGACGGCGTTGTAGTGGTTTTCTTCTCTTGCAGCACAAAACACACAGTTCTCAGTGCTGTAGGCAGATGAAGCTGAAGTCTTTGATATCCCTGAGACTTCCAACAGGAGACAAGCTCTACTCCAAATCCTTAGAGAAACTTCACAAGCAGGATACACAGCAAAGTCCAGTCTTTGCCCTCTTGAAGGCAGAAGCAGCAATAGCAGGCCAACCCAGCAAAAGGGCAGTACTCCTCTCCAGCTCTTCTCCTTGGCAGAGGTTCCTCTTGATCCAGAAAGGGCCGGAGACTGCATTGTGTGGGGACAGGCACAGCCCTTTCAGGTACAGGTGTCAGCTCCTCCCTCCTCACTCTAGCCCATGAGATTCATCAGAATACACCCCAGCTCCCTTTTTGTCACTGTCTAGCGGCAATTCACAAACAGTCCAACTGTCAGTTTGACCCCGAGGTGGATTCCGCAGGCAGTGGCACTGAATGGTTTAGCAAGAAAATGCCCACTTTCTAAAAGTGGCATTTTCAAACAATCTAAAAACCAACTCTACCAAAAGATGTATTTTTAAATTGAGTTCAGAGACCCTAAACTCCAAATCTCTATCTGATTCCAATGGGAAACTGCACTTAAAGGATACTTAGAGGCAGCTGCCATGTTAACCTATGGGAGAGTTAGGCCTTGCAATAGTGAAAACGGCATTTAGCAGTATTTCACTATCAGGACATGTAGAACACACCAGTACATGCCCTACCTTTTAAATACACTGCACCCTTCCCAGGGTCGATGTTTACTGTGACATTACTATTTAATCGTATGATTCCCATGTCAATGTACAATATTTTGGATGTGAAGTGATACCATAGTTTGAGTTATTGTATTGCTATAGACCTATATAATTTTCAGAAATTCAAAACCAGCGTATGTGCTGCTAATGAAGATGCTAACAGTTAACTCGGATACATATTCCCCAGGAAGTAGAAGTAGGACTATGTCCTCATTTCCCACACTCAAGTATTTGATAAATACTTGAACCTGGGTCCTCAAATCCAAAGTTAGCAGCTCTGGTTGTTAAGTCACATTCGTAAGTTTCAAATTGTGTGTGAAAGTCATACAGAAGTGGTATGGTTTTGTATGACCAAGTATACAGAACACATTCTCTACTGAAATGACTTTGTGGGGTCTTGCTTGGCAATACTTGCAAGTTTTTGGATTAAAACTGGACTTACGTAAAGTATTCAGCACCTTTGCACTAGTGTATCAACAGGACTAATCATTTTAAATATTACTTACATATAGACCAGGACTTTTTCCACCCACCAAAAATCTGTTGCAGCCCACCAGTGAGTCCTGACTCACAGTCTGAGAAGTCCTTTTATATATGATAAAATTATATACACAGTTCCCAAAGTGACTTGCATAAAAGTGTAGAATAGACAGTAAAATATGTTCTTCATGGTATACCGTATGTTCTATGCAATGTCAACTATGTAAGTATTGTGCTACAAAACTTTGCATGTGCAAGCCACTAAAAATCATTTTCGTACAACATCCAAAACCTTATCATTGACTACAAATTAAGAAAAGGATGTGCCAGACCTGCCATAAAAGTAAAAAAAAACATTAAAAAAGGTAGAAGAGCATTGTGTCCATCTGAAACCCTCTGATTCCTATAAAATGTAAGGTGGGCAGGTATTAGTTGGCAGTACAGTGGGGATCTGCGGGGGAACTAGGAAAACTGAAACTCCCAGAAGGAAAATTAACACAGCCCAAGAACATTCACTGGGAATGTAGCCTGCCACAGCCAGAGTATGAGCAGAACAACAAATGCAAGACGGGTGCTGCCTTCTCATTGTTCTTCATTATCGTACCAACTTCTCTAACTCACTTATAAGGCACACGTAGAAACCTCTTATATTTAATATTAATTATCAGATAGTCATTTTGTTTCTGTGCATGACATTGATGATTTGAGTGGAAGCATAACTTTCCACCATCATTTTAATTCAAACTAATACTAATAATGGGGCAGTTCTCTTAATTAGACCTATATCAGCTTAAAACATTATGTTTGTGGTGCATTATCTGTCTATGTTGCTTGTGTAATGCAGTCTCTCAAGATTCATTTAAATTTAATCAGCGAGCACAAGACATAACCACAATAACGCCAAACCCCAGGTCCAGTGATGAACTCTGCCTCAGAAACTAGCAACATTTTAAACAAACCTATTTCTGAAATGTCTGTGGTTTTGGTACGCAAGATAGGCTGCTAATTTGGGAAAATATATATTGTGAGAACTGGCATCCTTGGCGTGGTTCCCCCTAACTTTTTGCCCTCTGATGTCCTGTTTTCCTGTCCAGGGAAACGTGCAGGTGCTTTGTCCCCTAAAACATGGTAACTTTGGCTTCTCCACAATTGGCATATTTAAATTACTTGTAAGTCCCTAGTAAAGTACACTCTGTGTGCCCCGGGCCTGTACATTAAATGCTGCTAGTTGGCCTGCAGCACTGATTGTGCCATCCACTACAGTAGCCTTTCAAACATGTCTCAGGCCTGCCACTGTAGAGCTTGTGTGTGCAGTTTAAACTGCCATTTCGATCTGGCAAGTATACCCATTTGCCAGGCCCAAGCCTTCCTTTTACATGTAAGTCCTCTTTAAGGTAGGCCCGAGTTAGCCCCAAAGGCAGGGTGCAGTATATTTAAAAAGTTTGACATGTACTTTTAGGTTTAACATGTCCAGATAGTGAATTCTTAAATTGTTTTTTTTCACTATTGCAAGGCCTATCTCTCCCATAGGATAGAATTGGGGTTGCCTTAAAACATCTTTTAAAATGTCATTTAAGTGTAACTTCCAAATACGAAAAGATAACAAAAATTGAGTTTGGTGTCCCTGGTTTCACAATTTAAAATTACGTCTTATGGTGAAGTTGGAGTTCAAACTGTAAGTCTGAAAACGCCTCTTTTAGAAAGTTGGCATTTTATTACTTTAACCCAGGGGTCTCTAACCTTTTCTTTAGTGAAAGCTGCTTCTGATCAGTAAAAATTACCATGAGCTACTGAAGGCTAAACAACTTACATATTGTTACCAGACACCACCACGCCCAGCTGCATTGACTTTAACCCTAATGTCCGTAGAGCCACATAATTTAGCTTGAACAAAATACTTTGACTAGGGGCACTGATAGAGCTGCCGTGTGTGTCAGTGAGAGTGTGGTGTTTAGGGATGCATGAACATCTGTGCGTTTGAATGGGATATATGTGTATGGGTAACTGAGAGCCTGTGTAGTATGTACTTGTGGCACAGGACAAACCTTTCACCACATATGGTACCATTACATGTACAAACATACAAAAAAAATTTTTTAATGGGAGGAATTTAAAGTGCAAAAAAGTTCATAATGTGGAACACTGATCTGCACTTTGTTTCTCCCATTTAAACATTCTCCCATTTAAACAATGACTGTATTTTTAAGTTATAAATATGGCACAGGGTTATACTGGCCACTGGGAGCACGAGGGCTGCAGTTTGTAAATGCAACATTTTGGAAAATAATTTGAGAAAATGAAAATGAAAAATTAAATCTTCAGGTAACTTTTCTTTTTAATTTTCTCTGACTTAAAAGCTTTGAGAAACATAATTTTGTTCTCACCTCCAATACTGGACAGACAAGGACTTTTATTCAGGAGTTGAATACCTTAGTGCTTCCGTTATTCACCTCTGTGCCCTGGGTGATAAATCTGACTCCAGCACTGCTCCTTATCAGGCCCTACTATCTGCAGCCTGAAGATAATAGTGTAAAATAAACACAGCCTTCCCTTTGCTTAAACACAGCCTTCCCTAAGCTTGTGCAGACAGTGAACATTGCAAGGGCGCTGATGCACGCTGCAGGCAACATCACTGTCGCCCGCTTGATTCCGAACCAGAGACAATGCTGCTGCCTGTTTTCCACTAGGCTGACCGACAGAAACCTCGGTTTCTGTCCGCCAGCCAAGCAGGAAACTCCTACTAGGTCTGGCGGGACAGTGAACATTGAGAAGGTGCTGGTGTCCCCTGCGATGGAAGCATTGCCACTGGTTCAGTTATGAGCCGGCGACAATGCTGCCGCCACTTTTCTTCTGGGCTCACGGGCAGAAACCGAGGTTTCCGCCCATTGGCCCAGCGGAAAGGTTGTAATGGGCTGGGTGAGGAGGTAGCCAGCATGGTGGCAACCTCCCTGCCGGACATTTGGGGGACGGGTCTTCCCATCCGCCGAACTCGTAATGAGGCCCTTAATCTTTAAAAATTCACATCTCAACTTCCACTGATTCTTTTTTTGTTGTTTTGGTCTTGTTTTACTAAGATAAAATCTATTTTTCTAAACTGGTGTTGAGTCTTTTTATGGTGTCTTTCACTGTGTTACTGTAAATAAGGGTTGCACATATACTTCACACATTGCCTTCTAAGATAAGCCTGCCTGCTTTGTACCACGTTTCTAGAGGGTGAGCACAAGTTAATTTAGGTTGTGTATCTGACTTACCCTGACTAGGATTGTGGTCTCTACTTGGACAGGGTACATACCTCTGCCAACTATAGACCCAATTTATAACATATATTCTGAACAAAACTCTGACTGCAAAGGCAGCAGAAGCTCGTGGCTAATCCTTATCACTTTAGGCATTATAGATACCTACGTTTGCTCTGGCGAGTCCGCAACATTCCACCATTTTTCAAGAATGGTAACAGCTCTCTTTGTGATGGGTCCAATCCTCTGGAATTTGCGACCTAATGAAGCAGAGAACATTTAGAATAATACTGAATGAATAATTTTTACTCTATTATTTGTCCATCTCATTTTCATTATTGCATCTCAATAAGTTAATATTGGTATGTTTCTTGTAGACATCTTGCTTGGGCACTGAGCCTTGAATAAATCTTTGGTTCATTCATTCTTGAACAGACTTACAGAGGAAGACATGAGTGATCAAGAAGTTACATAGGCATGACTGTTGTGTGTAATGAAAACAAGAGCAGGTCCAAAGATGGATCTATGGACAGCGTACAGCACCTCTGAGGGAACGCTGTCCCTTTTTTGGAAGCCAGAGCAGGCAGGCCAGCAGCGGTATAATATGGCTGACTTTGGAAGCACCATAACTTCTTGCTAAATATTTGACTGTCTTTAAGTGAAACAGTAAATATTTAGCAAATGCTGTGCTCCTCCAGTCTTCTTCTTCATCTACACATTAAAGCTCGTCTTCTGTCTTCTACAATTTCATCTTCCGGGCAGCACCTGAAAAGCTATCTATTTCATAACATTCGATTTCTCTGTGGTCAATCAATCAATATACTTACACCTCCTTGCATAAACAATGATTATAAATAACATATTACACTGTGCACTTCTCAATAAATACAATACATCACATTGTCAGTGATAGTAAATCTGTAGATATAGAAAAAGCCACACCTTGGATTGAAAAGAATGTTTTCTCTTGCTAATAACTTTGGCTCCCATTTGACAAATCTGCAAGCTGCTTTATGCATCTGTTATATTTTGGCATGTATTTTTTGTCAGATCTGTCTGGAGAGGGAAGTAAGAGTGGGAGAGTCAATCATCAAAAGTTGTAATTTTAGACCCTTAGGAATTTTTGATCTCTGCTACAGCAAAAACAGATAAACTAAATTATGCTAAGTGTACCATGAAACCATACCTAGAGCAGCTTTATATGAGAAACACCTGCAAGACAACCAAACCTTTAATTCAGGAATTTCCTTTACTAATGCCAGTTTGGATTGGGTGATATTACACCAACCCAAAGCTATGATACTGTGCTTAGAATTTTGCCTTTGTTAGGTTTTAGCTTGGTGTGGGTAGCACTTAATACTAGGCTTACAAATTCTGTCTGAAAACTTATTTGAAAGGGGTAGATTTAGCGCGTTGGCGGTGTTGTAGATGTGCTCTATGTAAAGGAGATGCTCCCTAGGGAAAATAGGAAACTAGCAAGATTTCCCCAACTTGGGAGCATTATATATATATATATATATATATATATATATATATATATATATAAATATATATATGTAGCTACATATATTTATTTATATATACTTAGGGATATTGTACAGCATATGCGGTAGCAGCCCTGTAGTTAGGGTTAGGTTAGAGATGCCAGTGGAACGCTATTTTATTTTGCTAATATCTTTGGTACTGTTAAACGAATCTGATGTTTTGAATTAAATCAAGTTTAGGTTTGAGATGAACTTGAAATCTCAGTACATAGTTAAAAATGACCAGCATTTTAACCTCATGGATGATCTGTGGAACTTTTCTAATAGTATCATGCATTTGTCAGTCCTGGATGCCGAGAAGAGGCATTTGTCAGTATTATCACTTGTAAAACAGACTAACTAAGATCTCCACTTCTCAATTTAACAAATGTAAAAGGCTTTTAAGATCTGCAAACTTTCTGGTCTCTCCTTGGTTTTGGGGCCAAACCTATTAATGCCTCTGTGCTGCAAGATTATGAGAAACAAACCATGGGGAAGTCCAAAGGGACTTGCAGGTCCTCATCACACTTCCTTTCTGATCTGGACTACCAAACTCAGTTAAAATTGTGAAGCTGAGATTAGGTATTCTAACCTTTTGTTCATATCTCTTCATTTTTATAAGCATAGCATGCTGCAGAAATTCATGAAAGCTTTGTTTAACCTTAAAGAGAGAGGGCCTGATGTACAAAAGTTGGGTCATGAAGAAGTGATATTTTTGAACTGCACTGCTTTCCAGTCCGACCTACATTTTGAACTGCCATGGGTGAATTAATTCATCATAGTGCAAAATGGCCACTCCATAGGATTTGAAAATCTTGCCTCATTTATATTATCGAGGCGGAATTCTGTCTGGGAGTCTTAATAAAACAGACTGCAAATGCACTGACAGATGTCTCTGAGGGACAGCAGACCTCGATCTCTCCATTCACACTCACAAAATGACAACGTTATTTAATGCAGCCCGAGTAGTGTAAAGGTCAAGGGCTTATAAAAAAAATCCCTATGGTCTGTGAATCGCAATAGGGGGGGAGGAATGCAGTCATCTACGTGATTACTATCTGCTTCTCCCAGTGCAAGTCACCCACATTCACAAGGTGAAAGCTATTCTTTGGTTCTTTAAGGACTTCCACTTTACGGATGGATACCTCCCTCTTTTAGGATTCCGCATCCGGTCAGTGGTTTGCAAGTGCAGTTATGGAGGGAGGAGGGGAAAGCCCCTTCACACTTCATCCACTTTCTGAGTTGCAAAGTGTAATTTGTTCGCCTAGCTTGCAGGGCATCTTTTGTGCATCTCGACTTGCCTTTTGTGGTTGTAAACCTACAATTTCACAATTGAGTTTGTGTGACTGCAAAAAGGTTTTGTGCACGAGGCCCCATGAGACCTTGAGGTTCGGAACTGCATGTATTTACTGTTTGCAGATGTGGTGGGTGGTGCAGCAGTGTGGTAGATAAAGACCAGGTAGGGCTCAAAGACTAAGCCACAACAGCATCTACAAGAACAAACCATGAGTGCCACCCACAATAACGTGTGCTGTGTTAACTCCTACTGATAAGTTCACTGAGGTGACGCACATGTGGAATAGACAACTTGTCAGCAGTTTAAAGATTGTCAGGGACTCAGGTATCATGCTAGGGTGCATTACATATGTGCGATGATGGGATTGGCGAGCGCTACAGTTTTTAGAAGGACTGTTATGTGTAAGTGTTTACTGCGGTTAGTGATAATGACATGTAGTGATTGCACACCTAACGCTCTAAAGTCAGTCTACAAACTGCTCGTTGGTAAAAGAATTGAGATAGATAACGATCTAAGAGACGTATGACAGCCACAAGTTATCTGTATGTTAACACAAAGATATTTACTTATAGAGGGTGTCTTATGGTTTGCATGAATCAATGTATCGCTGACGTGTCTTATCACTGGTCTTGGATTTACGTTCAACAGAGTTTATGTGTTGATTTCATTATCAAGACTGGTTTTGGGGTAGGTTGTGGTATTCCGTCAGTGCTCTCTGCTTCTTATACCACGTGTGCACCTCTAATGCCAGCTGTCTGCAATGCAGTGTCCCCACGGTGACCCTCTGCTCTCCCGGTGCCTGCAGCTGTCCATTTACAGCCCATGACATCCAGCTCTCTCCGGAGGAGCTTCATGTGTTTTGTGGTGTCCTACTGCACCCGTACATGGGTGGCCAGACTGTGATAGAATGTTTCTCCTCAGTTTGTGGCGTGTTTTAGCATGTACCTGGTTACTTGTATGCTTTGGGGAGCATGGAATTGAAGTGCTCGCAGCTCCGTATTTTCAGGGCCTGGATATAGCTTCTGCGTGTCGTTGCCTACCAAAGTTCCGCCCAGGACCTAATGTGTGTCAGAACTCTCTTTGTGGGGCTAATTTATGCACATCAGTGCGTTTCTCTGCAATGACATAAGTAGCAAGTTAATTGCTGGCGGTACAGTTTGCACTTGGAACCTTCCATGTATGCACATTTTTGCCGTGGCTCAACTAGAGATATATTACTTTTAGCAGGTTTTTTCTGCATTCTTAGCATACATTTTTGATATTCGCATGTATTCTAGGTTTCACTGGTAGCTTTATAGAGCTAGCAGCGCTGCTGTATATTATCCACTTCAGTAGCAGAGCAGTATGTTTTTTCTCGCTGACGGAACTTGCAAAATGCCGCCACCAAGGTTTCTAACAACAAGACGTCCAAGTCAAATATGATCGAAGACCCTTCAAATTATGTATGGTAATGTATGCCACCATCTTGCGTCAGATCCGATGCCTGCCCTTCTCAGCACACACAGTACTCTGGAAAAGTGAGTAACTAAACTTCTATATGGTCATTCAGAGCACTGCAATCGTTTTTGTGTCAGTCTCGTGAAAAAACTGTTTTTAGAGGAGTGTATTGGCTGATTAATAAATAGGCAGTAAGCCTTTAAGGAAGGAGCTTGGCTTCTTGTCTGTACTGCGTGTTCTATCTAGGACCCCCCAGAAGATGGCAGGCGTGCACCAGCGTGTGAATCTGAGATGTTAACAAAATGACTAAAGCCGAAGTGAACGCGCGCTTGGCCCATGTGTAACACATAACCAGAGCCACTGCAATTATGCGGCAAAGGAGAACCTATTAATGTGTCAGCGTTTACTAAACTATGCACCATAATGTGGCACATTGTGTGATAGTTTCAGTTCTTTATTTTGTCATTTTTACACGTTAACACTGTCTGGACAAAGGTGTCACCTTATTAGGACTCGTTTAACAACCCAGATACAGCAATATGCAACTGGAAGGTGAGCAGTCAATTTTTGATAACTTCCTTCTGCTTCATAGCAACAGGCGTCACCCTATTTTTAGTAACTTTTGATCTGGCTGAGCTAGAATTTTTTTTGTAAAAATGTGGAAATTATGCAGTAGATAATGGATTATTTGGCAAATGCCGCAAGCCCATAATTATACAAAAAAAAAAAAAACGCAGCCGCAAAATCGCATAATTCCAGTTGCCCTGCATATAGCATGCTGGTAAATGTCATGTGCTCAATCCTGCCTTCTGCACTTGACAAAAATCAAGTGATTCTCGGCATATCACATTATTACCTCATCCTTAAATTGTACTTACGGATGTAATGAATTGGGGGGTGCTGTAAAAAATAATATTGTATGTGTACTATCCCAATTAAAAGGTCCCACCACTCCACTTCATTACATCATGATTTTAGTAATCTGTGACATATGTTCTAAAGTATTTTTCATAAACACAGAATGAGTAAATTGTTTTATACATTTGGCCCCTGGTTGCAACTAAACTCCACAGCCCCTCAGACAATGCTGTTGTATGAACGGAACCTCAGCCTTTACTGTGTGCTGGCCCCGCTAATGAGTGCTGCGTGGCTTCATGTGTTAATTCCACCCCTTTGAACCATGCCCCAAATCCATCGTATTCCCAATTCAGAAATTCTAATATGTCCTTCTTTCTTTTCTTCCTTCATTCAGAATGTTTTCCATTCCCTCTCTATCCGTCTTTATCTTTTCTATCTAGCTTTTCTAATTTCTGGTCCCCATCTACGCCTCTCCCCGCACACCACCCCAGAGACATCAATGGATTCAAACCTGGGGCCATGTATGTGATGCACCAGCACCAATGGAATTCTGATAACGTGCCACTGCAGATTTTGAGTAAAATCACTGGTAACTGCATGACTGGTGGGTAGGAGGATACATGGCTTAAATGTATAGCAGCTCATGTCACATATCTCCATCCAGGTTTGCTTGAGGCACGATGCATCTCCTTTTAAACAGCTGTGGCCATATTTATGGCCAAGTGGCAGGCACAGCAAGTCACTTTTCTGTGTCACAGGAAAAGTGCAGGAATATGGCAAGTTTATCCCAATACGGCGTATTTCTGGCCTTTCCCAACTGGCGCACAATGGGCTGTCTAGGGCCAACACTGGCACCTTTGAACCAGGGTGCAAGAGAGCTTCCGTTGAATGTAGGATTGTTTATGTGCAGGAAGGAGCGCCTTCCTGCACAAAAACAATCCCCCTGAGGCGTTTCCTTTTTCTATGTGCGTTGCACAGCCATAGTTACTGCGTAACCTCGTCCAGTGAAATGCCCCCAGAGTTTGATGTCTGAAGATTCCCATCTATGTGGGTGGCGCAATGAAGCTGTAAGCAGAAGCAATGTTGCTTCCAATGCTTACCATGAAAGCATGGTTACTTCCCTCAAACTACCAACGAGAAGAGGGAGAGACGTTAATGGTAGAGGTACATTTCCTTTGCTGAAGTAAGTGCAGGGGATGCATCCTGCGGGTGCCAATAGGTCTTGGTTATCTTAAAGGACCCCTAACTCCTTTGTTTGCATGGAGTGATTGGCTATGGGGAGAGCCCCCTCCCATGAGTTTTTGTGCTCCTAATACTGGGGTGAGTGACCTGATCATTTATCACAGAGGGACTACCTAACCCCTTTCCTCACCCGAGTGCAGTGCTGTGTGTCACCAATACTTCTACATGTCGATTTTGCAGTATGATACTAGTACATCTGCATTTTGTTGTATTATTTTACTTGTTGATCAGTATAGAGAAAGGTGAGGAAGACCTAGTGACGCGAAGGGTTAATTAGCTTGAGCAGTGTAGATGAGTGTGATGCCCATTGAAACCCTTCCCCCCCCCCCCCACCCCCCCCAAACAACGTGGAAAAGTTCATATGATTTTCAAGCTTGTTTGTGTAGAAGACTCCGTCTCAACCTTGATAACGAGAGTACAGGGAGAAGATGGAATGAAAACAAAGGCTGGAGAAGGGCCGAGCAGCCAAGTGCTGATAACATAGCTAGAAACTGCCAGAAAGAGATAGAATCCAAGCTTCGAGTTATTTAAGCACTGAAGTGTGGTGGAGGGATTTGAAGCTCGCAGATGGAGTTGTGAAAGCTGCCGTGGCCCAGAGCTGCCTCCCTGTTTTGCTGACCGTGATGCTTGAGGGGGAGAGAGGTCCAAGCAGGCGGTAGAGGGCTTCCCAGCATTTCGTGGACTAAGTTAAGTTCCACACAGGGATGAAAGGCCTTTGTTTCTCTGCTCTATTATTATGACCGATTATTTATGCTTGCACTGTGTTTATAACCTGAAGTATTCAGCTCGTTTATATTTTGCTTTCTAAACCTTGTAGTGTGAACCTGCTATAGTAACTCAAACATGCATTTTGGTGTGCAGTAAATCAAAGCTTATCTGAAGTATTCAGTTCGTTTATATTTTGCCTCCTGAACATCGTAGTGAGAGCCTGCTGCAGTAATTGAAACATGCATTTTGGTGTGCAGTAAATCAAAGCTTATCAGAAGTATTCAACTCATTTATATTCTGCTTCCTGAACATCGTAGTGTAATGCATTTTGGTATACAGTTAATCAAAACTTATATCTGTCAATGAACTCTTTGCTTATATATGTATGCATAGATGCTCTTTGTAGTGTACTTATATATAAATAGATGCTTTTCATTGCTATTCTTATTCTACTATTGTTAATGTACTAAATGCCTACATTTACCTGCAATTCTAGAAAAGCTAAATTGTATTTATAATTGGCGTGTGGTCCTTCATTGAGCGTCCTTATTGACTTATACCGAACAGGTGTCAACCAGTCACCTGGATAAGACACTTGTGTATGTTCATTGTTCTCTCATTGGAAATTCTACATGAGCAGGTATGAGTCAATATATCACAGTATAGTCCACTTTTATTGGTAATTAAAACAGCTGAAACATGTCAACAAACTTGGGATAGTGGGATACTCATTCCCCTTTTACATCCACTTGTCGTGGTTCTTAATCTTGTCTGAAACACCAAGGCAACAAATTATTAATTGTGGGTTTAAGGCAGTTGTAGTATACCCTTGTGTAGTAATTGCAAACCCTGATCCCCCATACAAAGTATCAAGTGCCCCGTTATGATGTGGTTAAGACCATCCTGACATGATCATTGTCCGGACGTAGACCGGCCTGATGAAGAAGCTTGAGACATTGTGGGTGAGGGCTCTCATTACTACTATTCTCTGTGACTAGAACATACACTAGTAAGACGCCTAATATTTGAGCTCTGTAGCCCACCAACACTGACTTCCGAGCATTAGTATACAAGGGAGAAAGCCATAGCTTGCTGTTCCCTCTCTCTCCATTTTTGTGTGCACTGACATATCTGGCTGCTTGACACAATTCGCAACATCAACATGCAGCAGAAACTGCCTTACATCAGTGTGTGTAGGTATAAAGAGTTTGAAGTAGGCCTGTGTACAACGGGTCTTCAACAAAGAAGAATCAACAGTTGCAGGGTCCCTAGAACTCTGGGTGCGGCAGGTGTGCCTCAGTACCCCAAGACAACCTTAAAGATCAGATGGAGATAGAGCAATACAAACCCCTTGTGTTTGGCAGTATCTGTACCTTCTGCAGTACAGCCACAAAAATAAAACTTTTCTCAACATCTTTTGACAACTGCTGCTAATTGAACAAAGACGTGTTTTATTCAGTTTGTGAATGCAAAATATCGGAAATGTTTCATTTGACCCTGGTAATACTCTCCCTGTGGTACAGTAGTGTGTGAAAGAAGACTAGAACGCACTGAAGATTTTCTGACAAAGGTAAATAAAAACATTTGTTGTTTTACAAGCTATACTTAAAAAATAATCCAAATATTCTTGTAGCATTCAAATTACATACGAGGTGCACTGACTCAAGCTTGCAGTTATTGGAACAACTCTTTGGAGTGGAATCAAAATAACTCAAAACACCTCCTCTTGAGCGTGTTTTTGATTTTTCCAATTGACAAACATTCCTGTGTATTAGACTTGGAAAGCTGCACCTGACACAGGTTTCCAGGCATACTGCTGGGAATGTCTTGCGACCCATCCCAGACTGCTGTTCCCTCTGTGCAGAAACCTACATATGTAGAGCAAAGCAAAGAGTGAATGGAGCCCACTGTGGAAATGACAATTGTTTTCTTTCATATTTTTCTCGGCGTGAGAAACATTTTTTTCCCCCATCGTCAAAACCTTCCACTACAACCCCACCAGATCTGAATCTGAATACATTGTCCCTTAACAGGGAACCAAAGTTCCATTTTTTTTTTTTTTTTTTTTTTTTTTTTTTTTTTTTTTTTTTTTTTTTACCAGGGGGGTAAGGGTGGTCAGGTTGAGAGTATGCAAAAATCACTCAATGTACAAGCCTAACCACGCCTTTAAATGCCCACTCTCCCCTTCACGCTTTAGATCTATGACTGCAAATTTCACCACACTCATGCAGAGAAATCCACAGTATTAAATCTATTTCCACATGTAAGAAGTCCTTTTCCGAATTCTTGGTGCGCATCATAGAGGTATTTTGCTTCATAAACCCAGGATTACAGTCAAAAAGAACATTTCTGAGTTGGGCCCCTTAAGACTGCTCCATGTAATGTATTAAACAGTAATACCACTCTGGTTTATTATTTCGCCATTTCAATTATATTTTTTTTGATTTAATAAAAAAAAAAAAACTAGCAACCCAAAAAAAAAAGAACAGTGAAGTCCAACGTATTATTGGCCTAAAATATTTTTTCTTTGATCATACCTACTGGCACATTTTAGAGAGTAACACACGATACGTACATAGACTTGATATATACACATATTACAAACTGCATGTAGTATGGGGATTGATGCAGTTTTAACACATAAGTGAAAAGGAAAAAGCTGCAACGCACCATATCAAAAGGGTCCCTCATGTATGCTTGCAAAAGGTGGTGGTATAGATGGAGTTAAAAATGTGTTAATATGTGCAATAAGGGATTGCCACTTGTGCTTTCTTTATTTTGTATAGTAAAGTACTGATTTTGGATCAAATATAAAAAAAAATGTTTTCTGACATTGTAGTTTACATCTCGATTGATCATTATGCTTCAAATAGGCACCTTAACTTTGTGGTCGTGGACCTTTGTTTCACTATATTGTGTGATATAGTTTTTGACCCATGACATTTTGGCCTTTAAACAAACTGTGAGGTCTGCACAGTCCAATGAAGTACAACATATTGATTGTCCCTAATCTGCTGGTTATCGGTTATCTGGTCCTTAAATCCTATGTTTAGATGGCCTGAATTGTTTTAAGCTGGATGCCATATGTACAATACCCAGAAAAGTGTTCTTTTTCAAGGATCCAAAAACACACATTTATATCAGCTCACTTGATGGCCACTACTTCATGTGACAGTATTTGTTCTGTGGCTCAGTGTTTCAAAATGACACCATTTTTAAAACTGCATAAATTAACTGTATTGGCAATGCTGTTTCTTACCTGTTTTTGGGTTCAAGGTAAAGAGAAACCAGCTAGTTAGGCTTGAGAACTATTGGAAATGCCCATCTTTACCATGGTATTCTCCCAGATTTTTACCTTCCCCAGTTTTATTGAGGATTCTGCACATTTTGGGGCATATTCATACTTGCTTTGCTCCGTTTTAGTGTAGTTTATGTTGACACTAAAACGGTGCAAAGTTAACTCCATATTTATATTTTGATGCTAGACATGTCTAGTGTCAGAATATTGAAGTTTGCGTCATTTTTTTGATGCGTGAACCCACCTTGCATCAATGAGATACAAGGTAGGCATTCTCATTCAAAAAATGACTCTACGCTCTCAGCGCCATATTTATCCCCTTGTGCAAAAATGAGGCACCGTGGGAAGCGGACCCAAATAATGGTGCTAAACTTGCTTAACATCATGATTTAACACCTGGGTCAGAACAGGTGTTAAGGTACCTGTGGACCCATTTCCATGGCCAAACACCATGAACTCGGCCCACACCTGCACCAGAGGGACACCGTAGGATGGAGGACCCCATCCCAGGTGAGTAAGGTAAGTATTTTTAATTGTTTTATTAAAGTGCCATTGGGGCGATTACATGGGGCCCCCTGCCTGGCACTGGGTGTAATGGCCATACCCAGGGGACACTGGACCCCTGTGCTGGCCACTGGGGTGTTGGGAATGACTAGTGTCTTTACTAAGACAGGAGTCATTTTTGGGTGGGTGTGCGTCAGGAAATTATGGTAGGCTTGTTATCGGCACTAATTTTGCCGCTAACCAGCCTACTGTCATTTTCTGTCACACCACGTCCTTTTCCCATACCGTCACCCTGCTAATGTCTTTTTTGTGGTGGTAGCCCATGCTTAGCCACGGCTTGCACCATTCCTTTAAAATGTTGCCCGGCTGGTGCTGTAGAATGGCACAAGCCAGCGCTATACTTTTGCGTTAGTGCAGTTTTGTGTCAAAAAGTATAAATCTGGGCCTTTACCCCTTTTAACCAGTAGTAAAGTGCTTGTGCTCTCTGTAGGAAGTTGGCTCTGTATATACTATTTCAAAGTAAGAATTAGTGTGCTCAGAGTCCAAGGGTTCCCCTTAGAGGTAAGATAGTGGCAAAATTAGGTAATTCTAATGCTCTATTTTGTGGTAGTGTGGTCGAGCAGTAGGATTATCAGAGGGTAGTGTTCACACACACAGGCAATAAATGAGGAACACACACTCATACTACTCCATGGCAATAGGTTTTTATATAGAAAAATAGATTTTCTTAGTTTATTTTAAGAACCACAGGTTCAAGATTTGAAGTAAACACATAAAATGCAAGGTACTTCACATAGGTAACTTAAGAACTTTGAATAAAAGCAATATCATATACAGTCTTTGTAAAAATGGCAATAAGCTATGTGCAAAAATCAACAGTACCTGGGGGAGGTAAGTAAAGGTTAGTTTGTGAGGTAAGTAAGACACTTACAAGTCTTCGTTCTGGTTCATAGGCAGCCCACCGTTGGGAGTTCAAGGCAACCCCAAAGTTACCACACCAGCAGCTCAGGGCCGGTCAGGTGCAGAGGTCAAAGAGGTGCCCAAAACACATAGGCACCCATGGATAACAGGGGTGCTCCGGTCCAGTCTGCCAGCATGTAAGTACCCGCGTCCTCGAGGGGAAGACCAGGTGGGTTTTGTAGCGCACGGGGGGGGGGGGGAGGGGGACACAAGGAGGCACACAAAACACACCCTCAGCGGCACAGGGGCGGCCGGGTGCAGAGTCCAAAATAGGAATCGGGTTTCAGATACAAATCAATGGAGGGACCCGGGGGTCACTCTAGCGGTGCAGGCAGGCAGGCACGGGGGGGAGGGCTTCTTGGGACAGTCACCACCTGGGCTAGGCAGAGGGTCGCCTGGGGGTCACTCCTGTGCTGAGGTTTGGTTCCTTCAGGTCCTGGGGGCTGCGGGTCCAGTGCTGGTGCCAGGAGTCGGTCCCTGGTGTAGGAAAGTAGCCTCTTTCTAGCCTTGTTTCCCCCACTTTTGGCCTGTTTGTGAGTATATATCAGGGTTTTTCACTGTCTCACTGAGATCCTGCTAGCCAGGACCCAGTGCTCATAGTGAAAACCCTATGTTGTAAGTGTGTTTGTTATGTGTCACTGGGATCTTGCTAGCCAGGACCCCAGTGCTCATAAGTTTGTGGCCTATATGTGTTACCTGTGTGGTGCCTAACTGTCTCACTGAGGCTCTGCTAACCAGAACCTCAGTGGTTATGCTCTCTCTGCTTCCAAATTGTCACTAACAGGCTAGTGACTAAAGTTACCAATTCACATTGGCATACTGGTACACCCATATAATTCCCTAGTATATGGTACTGAGGTACCCAGGGTATTGGGGTTCCAGGAGATCCATATGGGCTGCAGCATTTCTTTTGCCACCCATAGGGAGCTCTGACAATTCTTACACAGGCCTGCCAGTGCAGCCTGAGTGAAATAACGTCCACGTTATTTCACAGCCATTTACCACTTAACTTAAGTAACTTATAAGTCACCTATATATCTAACCTTCACCTGTTGAAGGTTGGGTGCAAAGTTACTTAGTGTGTGGGCACCCTGGCACTAGCCAAGGTCCCCCCACATTGTTCAGGGCAAATTCCCCGGACTTTGTGAGTGCGGGGACACCATTATGCGCATGCACTATACATAGGTCACTACCTATGTATGATGTCACAATGGTAACTCCGAACATGGCCATGTAACATGTCTAAGATCATGGAATTGTCACCCCAGTACCATTCTGGTATTAGGGAGACAATTCCATGATCCCCCGGGTCTCTAGCACAGTACCCGGGTACTGCCAAACTGCCTTTCCGGGGTCTCCACTGCAGCTGCTGCCAACTCCTCAGACAGGTTTCTGCCCTCCTGGGGTCCAGGCAGCCCTGGCCCAGGAAGGCAGAACAAAGGATTTCCTCTGAGAGAGGGTGTTACACCCTCTCCCTTTGGAAATAGGTGTGAAGGGCTGGGGAGGAGTAGCCTCCCCCAGCCTCTGGAAATGCTTTGATGGGCACAGATGTGTCCATCTCTGCATAACCCAGTCTACACCGGTTCAGGGATTCCCCCAGCCCTGCTCTGGCGCGAAACTGGACAAAGGAAAGGGAAGTGACTACTCCCCTGACCTGCACCCCCCCCAGGGGAGGTGCCCAGAGCTCCTCCAGTGACTGCTCAGAGTGGCCAGTGCCAGCAGGTGACGTCAGAAGCTCCTTCTGATAGGCTCTTACCTCTCTTGGTAGCCAATCCTCCTAACCTGGTAGCCAAACCTCCTTTTCTGGCTACTTAGGGTCTCTGCTTTGGGGAATTCTTTAGATAACGAATGCAAGAGCTCACCAGAGTTCCTCTGCATCTCCCTCTTCACCTTCTACCAAAGGATCGACCGCTGACTGCTCAGGACGCCTGCAAAACCGCAACAAAGTAGCCAGATGACTACCAGCAACATTGTAGCACCTCATCCTGCCGGCTTTCCTCGACTGTTTCCAGGTAGTGCATGCTCTGGGGGGTAGCCTGCCTTCACCCTGCACCAGAAGCTCAGAAGAAATCTTCCGTGGGTCGATGGAATCTTTCCCCTGCTAACGCAGGCACCAAAAGACTGCATCACTGGTCCTCTGGGTCCCCTCTCATCCTGACGAGCGTGGTCCCTGGAACTCAGCAACTCTGTCCAAGTGACTCCCACAGTCCAGTGAGTCTTCAATCCAAGTTTGGTGGAGTTAAGTCCTTGCCTCACCACGCTAGACTGCATTGCTGGGTACCGCGTGATTTGCAGCTACTCCGGCTCTTGTGCACTCTTCCAGGATTTTCTTCGTGCACAGCCAAGCTTGGGTCCCCGGCACTCCTTCCTACAGTGCACAACCTTCTGAGTTGTCCTCCGGCATCGTGGGACTCCCTTTTGTGACTTCACGTGGACTCCGGTTCACTTTCCTTCCAAGTACTTTTGCAGGTGCTGTCTGTTTCTGTGAGGGCTCCCTGAGTTGCTGGGCACCCCCTCTGTCTCCTCCTCCAAGTGGCAACATCCTGGTCCCTCCTGGGCCACAGCAGCACCCAAAAACCTCTACTGCGACCCTTGCAGCTAGCAAGGCTTGTTTGCGGTCTTTCTGCATGGGAATACCTCTGCAAACTTCATCGCGACGTGGGAGATCCATCCTCCAAAGGAGAAGTTCCTAGTCCTCTTCTTTCTTGCAGAACTCCAAGCTTCTTCCAACCGGTGGCAGCTTTCTTGCACTTTCAGCTGGCATTTCCTTGGCTCCTGCACACTCTCGACACTGTTGCGACTATTGGACTTGGTCTTTGTCTTACAGGTACTCAGGTCCGGAAATCCACTGTTGTTGCATTGCTGGTGTTTGTTCTTCCTGCAGAATCCCCCTATCACGACTTCTGTGCTCTCTGGGGGTAGTAGGTGCACTTTACACCTACTTTTCAGGGTCTTGGGGTGGGCTGTTTTTCTAACCCTCACTGTTTTCTTACAGTCCCAGCGACCCTCTACAAGCTCACATAGGTTTGAGGTCCATTCATGGTTCGCATTCCACTGGAGTATATGGTTTGTGTTGCCCCTATACCTATGTGCTCCTATTGCAATCTATTGTAATTCTACACTGTTTGCTTTACTTTTCTTGCTATTACTTACCTAATTTTGGTTTGTGTACATATATCTTGTGTATATATCTTATCCTCATACTGAGGGTACTCACTGAGATACTTTTGGCATATTGTCATAAAAATAAAGTGCCTTTATTTTTTGTAACTCTGTGTATTGTGTTTTCTTAGGATATTGTGCATATGACACCAGTGGTATAGTAGGAGCTTTACATGTCTCCTAGTTCAGCCTAAGCTGCTTTGCCATAGCTACCTTCTATCAGCCTAAGCTGTTAGAAACACCTCTTCTACACTAATAAGGGATAACTGGACCTGGCACAAGGTGTAAGTACCTCTGGTATCCACTACAAGCCAGGCCAGCCTCCTACACCTGGTTACAGGCAGTCGCGGTCAGGGGGAGCCTCTGGATTCTCTCTGCAGGCGTCGCTGTGGAGATTCAGGGGGGTCGTCTCTGGCTACTCACAGGCTCTCAGTCGCTGGGGAGTCCTCCCTGTGGTGTTTGTTCTCTGGATCTCGAGCCGGGGGCGTCAGGTGCAGAGTGAAGTTTCACACTTTCGGCGGGAAACGTGCAGTCTTTGGAAGTTGCTTCTTTGTTGCAAAGAAGTTGCTGATTTTGAGCAGAGCTGCTGCTCACGGGAGTTTCTTGGTCCTTTAGTCCAGGGCAGTCCTCTGAGGCTTTAGAGGTCGCTGGTTGCAGGTTTTCGAAGTTGGAGACATGCCGGTAGGGCTGGGGCCAAAGCAGTTGTCGTTGTCCGTCTTCTCTGCAGGCTTGTAGGTCAGCAGTCCTTCTGGTTTCTACAGGTTGCAGGAATCTAGTTTTCTAGGTTGTATGGTGCCCCTAAATACTGGATTTAGGGGTGTGTTTAGGTCTGGAAGGGCAGTAGCCAATGGCTACTGTCCTTGAGGGTGGCTACACCCTCTTTGTGCCTCCTCCATGTGGGGAGGGGGGGGGGCACATCCCTAATCCTATTGGGGGAATCCTCCAAACTCAAGATGGAGGATTTCTAAAGGCAGGGGTCACCTCAGCTCAGGGCACCTTAGGGGCTGTCCTGACTGGTGGGTGACTCCTTGTTTTTTTCATTATCTCCTCCAGCCTTGTCGTCAAAAGCGGGGGCAGTGGCCGGTGGGGCAGGCATCTCCACTAGCTGGGATGCCCTGGGGCACTGTAACAAAAGGGGTGAGCCTTTGAGGCTGACCGCCAGGTGTTAAGGTTCCTGCAGGGGGAGGTGAGAAGCACCTCCACCCAGTACAGGCTTTGTTCCTGGCCACAGAGTGACAAAGGCACTCTCCCCAGGCGGCCAGCAACATGTCTGGTGTGTGGCAGGCTGGCAGAAACTGTTCAGCCTACACTAGAAGTCGGATTGGTATTCAAGGGGCATCTCTAAGATGCCCTCTCAGTGTATGTTACAATAAATTGCATACTGGCATCAGTGTGCATTTATTGTGCTGAGAAGTTTGATACCAAACTTCCCAGTTTTCAGTGTAGCCATTATGGAACTGTGTAGTTCATGTTTGACAAACTCCCAGACCATATACTCTTATGGTTACCCTGCACTTACAATGTCTAAGGTTTTGCTTAGACACTGTAGGGGCATAGTGCTCATGCACATATGCCCTCACCTGTGGTATAGTGCACCCTGCCTTAGGGCTGTAAGACCTGCTAGACGGGTGACTTACCTATGCCACAGGCAGTGTGAGGTTGGCATGGCAGTGTGAGGGGAGTGCCACATCGACTTAGTCTTTTTCTCCCCAACAGCACACACAAGCTGTGAGGCAGTGTGCATGTGCTGAGTGAGGGTCCCCAGGGTGGCATAAGACATGCTGCAGCCCTTAGAGACCTTCCCTGGCATCAGGGCCCTGGGTACCAGTTACAAAGGACTTATCAGAGTGCCAGGGTTGTGCCAATTGTGGAGACAAAAGTACAGTTTACGGAAAGAATGCTGGGGCCTGGTTAGCAGGGTCCCAGCACACTTTCAATCAAAACTTAGCATCAGCAAAGGCAAAATGTTAGGGGGTAACCATGCCAAGGAGGCATTTCCTTACACTCCCCCTTCCAAACATGGCAAAAATGGTGTACACTAATTATCACATTTAATTTACGTTTAAAGTCCCTAGTAAATGGTACTACATGTACCCAGGGCCTGTACATTAAATGCATCTAGTGGGCTGAAGCACTCATTGTGACACCCACTAAAGAAGCATTGTAAGACATGTCTCAGGCCTGCCACTTCAGCATGTAGTGTAGTTTTAAAGTGCAATTCCGACCTCTTACAATAAACCTACGAGCTCACAGAGAAGGGTGCATGGTATTTAAAACAAGCATTTGCTATGCAATCGGTCTTACATTTGCTCCAGTTAGAGCTATTGGTTTGTAAATTCATAACTGCACTTTTTTGCCATATAAATTGAAAATGGAAAGTAAAACAGTGGACATTAGTAAGCTGATTCAAAGCTCCATGGCCGCCATGAGCACGAAGGAGAGACACAAAAAGAAAAATACGTTTTCTCGCAGTCAAACATGTTGGCAATCATGCAATTATCCATGTTACAGGGGCAGTCTGCAAGGCGGTAACAAAACCGCCCCATGGAGAGACAAGCATAAATAGAGAAATACTTAATTGTGAGAAATTGGGTTGTTAGTTGAAAGGGAGGGGTGAAAACCTGCTCAAGCAACTGCCACAATCCTTGTTTAGGTAAACCACCAAAGCCACTAAACCTGTGCTTAACATTCTCATAGCTTGGCATAAAAGCAGTCAGGTTGACCTTAGAGGCAATGTGTAAAGTATTTATACAGCACTTAAACAGTAACACAGTGCAAACACAACAGAAGAAAAATCCTACACCAATTCAGAAAAATAAGAGTATATATTAATAGATTATGTGACACCAAAATAACAACAATCCAATCAGTAGAACCAGAGTTATGAATTTTCAAAGTTTTACATGAAAAATAGCACCTGGAAGATCAAAGTGCCAACAGTGGACACGTAGTTGCGTCAAACCGGGGCAAGGTGAAAAGTTATGGCCGACTGCGATGAAGAGAGGATCAGATACACAAAGTGGATTGGGGCTGGTCTCCACTTACCTTCACGCTTAGAAGAAATTTTAAAGAAACATGTTTGAGGAGGTAAAGTTCAGCAAGGCAGCTCGGCGGTGTCCGAGGAAGAGGCATCGCTGGAGAGCACTTGGATGAAGTACCAAAGAAGATTTTACGTTCGGATGTAGTTTTGTTTGGAAGTTGAAAATCTCCAGAGGGATGCACCTGCAGGCAGTAGTCAACAAGGGCTCCACAAGGCTGTATACCCCTTCTGCGAGGAGCCACTGAATAGGATTTGCTGCTGCTGCAGAGAAGAACAGTGTAGAAGCTGAGCAAAGCCAGGCTGACCAGTGATGCATCGTGGGAAGATCGGCGATCAGGTACGTCCCAGTTCTCAGAGCACTTTCCGGGCAGAACATTTTCTAAGCCAAAGGTTTTGCATTAGGTCTATTTGGGCACTGTTAGCACCACTTTCAAGAACCAAGGAACCAGGATTTGAGGCGGTAGCACTTTCAGGGTCAGGACTCATTCAGGCTAGGTCCAGGCGCACGTTAAAGATGTTGGAACTTTTTCTGTCCCTGAGGATCTGATCAGGACACCAGTTAACTAGCCCTTGGAGTCACTCTGGAAGTCTTAGGTTCAAGCAGGAATCCAGCAGCAGGACCACCCTTTAAAGGCACAAGGCAGTTCTCTTGATTCAGCAGGGCAGTCCTCTTGGTGCAACAGGGAAATCCTCTGAAGTTCACAGCAGGCCAGTCCTCTGTGAGTCCTTCCACAGGTTAAGACGTGAACTGAAGAGTGGATCTGAGGGCCCTAGTTTGGTATCTGAGGGCAGCTTTGAAGAGGAGTTCTCCCTCTCTCCCACAAAATGTCTGGAATTTCCTGCTTCCCTGGCTGGCTGGAGACACAATAGGCTTGTGTGAAGTTCTTTGTGTGTGACCTGGGGCAGGGTCTTTGAACTGTAAGTAGGGCTGTGCACAGCTGTGCATAGCTTCCTCCTCCCCATCCTGCACGAATGGCCAATGCTGCCAACATTCAGTCCCTCTACTGTATGGCTGGGAGGAAAAGAAAAAGGCCAACTGCCAACTACACCTAGACATGTGACCCAGGAAGCAGGTTGAAGGCACCAAATCATCAGGACAAGAAAATTCCAACTTTCTAAAAGTAGCATTTTCAGAAATTTGAGGATTAGACATTACAATTTCCTAGACACCAAACATGATATTTCTACCTGCTCCCAAACAAAAGTTATCACGTAATATATAACTCACTGTTATCCAATGAGAGAGGTATACCTCACAGCAGTGAAAAACTTATTTGTGAGTTTTTAACTACCAGGACATGTAAAACGTAAAAGTAAATTTCCAGCTTTTTAAAAACAGAGCACCCTGACCTATGGGCTGTTCAGAGCCTGCCTTAGGGAAGACGGATGTGTATTAAAAAGAGAGTTTTAGGTTTGGCAAAAGGTATAGTTTGCCAAGTTGCACTGCCAGTTTAAAACTACTTACAGGTTGCAGTGGCAAGGACACTTAACTGGGTGGTAAAACAAGTGCTGGAGGTCCATTAAAAGTATTTAATTTACACTTTACTAGGGACTGATAAGTAAATTAAATGTGCCAATTGGGTTTAAGCCAATTTTACCAAGTTTTAGGGAGTGACCACAAGCACTTTAGCACTGGTTAGCAGTGGGTAAAGTGCACAAAGGCCTAAGGCAAACAAAAACGAGTTCAGACAAACAGGAGGGGAGAAGACAAAATGTTTAGGGGTAACCCTGCAAAAAGGGCCAACTCCAATGTTCAGAGAACAAAAATAAGTTTCCCATAATTAATAGTTTGGCAGCCTGGTAGCAGGTAACACCAGCTGGGGAGCCACCCCAAGTATTCTAGAACAATGCTTTTAATGTCCCACAATGTTATTCTCTCTGAAACAGCAGACACTTCCAGTTGGGCAGTGCAACACACATTCTCTCTTCATTTGTCCAAATCCTGTCAGTTTGACATCAGTCTGCAACTTTGTCATGAGTATCCATTCCGCAACAGTTCATTCACTCATATGCTTGTACAATAGTTTGTACTCAGGATTCCTATTGTGCAGCTAGTGGTTTGCTATTTGTCTCTTTGCTAGAAGAATGCTCAGAGCTACCAGTTTGAATGAAGCCCTAGTATACAATGTTTGGGGCTTGGGATCAATATCATTTCTAACCATTCTTTACAATTATGTAACTGTCTGTTCTCAAAACTCTACGAGCAGTCAGGGCCTAATTACGACCTTGGCGGATAGGATATTCCGTCACCAACGTGACGATATCCCATCTGCCGTTTTACAAGTTCCATAGGATATATTGGAACTTGTAATATGGCAGAAGGGATATCCGTCACGTTAGTGACAGAGTATCCCATCTGCTAAGGTTCTAATCAGGCCCTCCATGTCCATACTGTGTCAAACATATCAGCTTCTCTAGTCCCACACCATAGCCAGTTACCAGGGCTGAAGGTTATGTCTTATGAGATGCCTGCAGTTTTAACTGTCTGGGGTATAAGAACTGCATTTTCCTTTTTTACCAGGACCTTATTTCTTTCAGCTTCCACATCCTGCATCAGACTGTTTCTACCAGATTAGTTAATTAGCATGTCAGAGTTAGGGGGGCCCCTTGCACAATGTCCTATGCAGGGCAGATGGTGATGAGTCTTCATGTGCCAAAGATTCAAGTCCTGAAACAATCTTCTTTCTGGTGTCAACCAGGGACCACATCAAGGACATCCATGCTTGAATAATTTAGAAATAAGACATTAAGTGCTGGATATCTGTAGTAGACACATTGAGGTACAGTTGTGTACTGGCTGAAGGAGGTAACAACAAGGACTTGGGAGTGTGCAGAGAGACAACACGTAAGCATTGGAGATCAGTGATCTCTTTTGGAACTGTTTGGAGTGAATTGAACACCATCAATCTGAGGATTCAGCCCGAGCGTTCATAATATACACAGTCACATACAACAAGATCTCCAAATAAATATATCTGCAATCAGGGACTGGAATCCTCCAAATTGTCTTGTCATGACAGTCTGGATTACCCTCCCAAAACAATTTTGTTGTAGTTGCACCCTAACAAGACTACAGAGAGTGGTGTCCAGACGCCTGCAAACTGAAGAGTTAAGAGTGGGGTCTGGGGATACCCCATATCTGAATAGTATAGGGAGTGAGGTACATTCGAAAAGTGGTGTGGATTAATAGTAAGTTTGGCAACCATCTGTGGGACATTGTCCCCAAAGGAAATGATCCACCAAAGGCTGGACATCAGACTGGGGCACAGCTTAACACACGAGGGGTCTTAGTCACCTGCCACTTTTGCAGTGACCCCATTTGATGGAAACAACAGGATCTCCACTACTGACAAGTGATTTGGTTGGTCTAATCACTTTCTAATAATCAGCGCAGTGTTTTGAGATATGCCATAATATAAAAGTGAGGGTTATAAAAACATACAAGCCACCAAACAACATGCCTGCAAGGGGGTATAGTCTGGACAGAGAAGGACAATGACCACAAAGAATTGGCAAGGCTTACCAAAACATTTTTTTTTTATTGTCTGCAAGCAAAAGTAACAAAAACAATGAATAATAAACCAATATATGAACACAGAGCCATCCAATTATTAACATACTGAAACAGCTAGGAACCTTAAGGCAGTCTATTGAATGAATTCAGCTATTTCGATGTGGGTTTTAATTCCTTAAGTTTCAGGCTCAAATAACCTTTGCAAATACATAAAAAATTTAAAGAAATAAGCCCCTGTTCTCGTATTTTGAAATTCCAAAATTCATTACATAGTCAAACTCATCATCAAATGGTCGTTTCTGAAACTGTTCTTAAGTACACGTGTACTGTGAAATTATAGCATAGTTAACAACGTTTGCAGTCATTAGCACCATTTTAACAACAAAGTTTACAAAACTGCAATGTAAAAAAAGTAAACATTAGCAAACATTAACAGTTACCAGGATATTAGAGCACATTTGAAAAAGTATAGTAAAACGGCATATTACCCAAGTATAAAACCATGGCACATTAATGTGTCATTTGCATTGGTATGAGGAGAAAGCGATCATGCGTTTTGAACATAGGCGTGGGTGCTTAATACAAGCTACCATAGGAATGTAATGTTTTGTAGGCACGTAAATTTGGGTTGAAAAGTGGCATACCGACAGGTAAGCATGGAAGTCCTATGACCTATCTAGTTTGAAGAGGCATACCTTTTATACGTTAACATTAGCAACAAAAACCATTAAAAAAAAACACAGAATTTTTATTATTGCATAAACATATGAAAAACAATGCTTTAGAAATCTTGGTTTTACATACAAGTCAGCGTGGAAAGTTTACAATGTGTACAGTCACTAT
This sequence comes from Pleurodeles waltl, assembly GCF_031143425.1. Classification (NCBI taxonomy): domain Eukaryota; kingdom Metazoa; phylum Chordata; class Amphibia; order Caudata; family Salamandridae; genus Pleurodeles; species Pleurodeles waltl. The sequence continues at coordinate 814,294,815 of NC_090440.1, forward strand.
TTTTAGCAATAAAATCCAACAGTTTCCAGTCATACATCACCAAACGTAGTGTCAGACTTTATAGTACAGATTAAAATAACATTTAAAAAGTGGAGCAAAACAAAATAGAATAAAGAAATCTCTGATGACCACAGAGTAGAGGCTCATGTATAGATGCTCAGTGCTAGTTGGCCATAACCAGACTATGACAAAAGTATTCCCTATTCTATGACTTTAACCATTGATGCAGAGATAATTGTAGTATGTATCACATACCGCCACGTCTCAAAAAATCTTCAAAAAGACACCCTGAGCAGCATTATATAAAGTGCGTGTAGTAATACTGTGTGCAGCATAAATTACTATGATTCTTAGGCACATAACTTTGGTGTGTCTCATTACAAAATCTGTACTTTAGTCTGCAGAATAAATGCAGATTTTCTCCTTGAGAATCCTGCACCCCATGTTTCATCTGCAAATCTTTGAGGTTCTGCATATAGTGGGAAGTCAATGTAGTTTTGTGAGACCCTATCAGAAATCCAGAAAGTGCACTGACATAGGCTGGCACTTTTATTCACTACCCTTTTGGTGGAAAGCAGGCGAATGCACCACCCCAATCATATGCTCTGCAACTGGTGACAGAATCCGTTGGGAACTGGGAGACATAGAGATTAAGAAACACATTTTTCCTGCACAAAAAGTTACAAAACATTTGGGACACTTCTCAATCCAGAAGAAATACTCCTGAAATATCAGAGCGAGCAATAAAGTATGGACCAAGATCAGCACTAGAATTATATAACGAAGAATGTAATATGGCCTCTAACCTGAGACTACCTGTATAGCAGATCCTAATATCTATGCAAGTAGTTTATTAGGTCTCGGCTACGTACAACTGTATCCGCCTACTGTTGAAAGCCATTCGTATGCCATCCCTAGCCGTATTCCTGTCCCCACTTCTTTTCCCCTTAGTGTTGTTGCAAAGATTCAGCAGCTGGACATTGGTTCCAAACCGCTCACTTCTGGCCACTTGCAAGGCAATCCTTTGGAGATGAAATTCCTTAACTAGACATTCATCTTCAAACAGGAAAATGAATAGCAAAATATGACAGAAGCCATTTTCAAGATGTCCACACGTGTGCACCTGTGTACGCATGCATGCATGTATGCAGGCCATACCATTCACCTTACCTTTCCTTTGAAAAGAGCACATACGTAAACTAATCCAGTAAGGTACTGTTCCTTTCAAACAACAAATGTAGCCTGAATTCAAACTGTAACATAGGGGCCTCCACTATAGCAATCAAACGTGTAATGAAATTGTTATTTCCAAATACCACCCCACTTTCACTCAAAATGACTAGCAGCATGGGTTATTTTAATAGAACAACCTCTCTACAATGCACAACATGTTGGCTGAAATATTACCACCTTGGAACTGACTATAAATGTGCGTTATGTAGCAGATGAGCACAGGGTTTTACCAGAAGCACATGTGCAGCCCTCAAGCCCCTCATTGCAGTATGTACTCAGATGCATACACCCTTCAAACTTTGTCCTAATAATGGGAGACTCGAAAGATTGGTTTAAAACCCCTTATAATTAACAATAATTATATACTCAGAGGAGAGATGGACACTTTTTTTGTTATGAACACAGAAATATTACAGAATACTTCGAGCTCATGTAAAAAAAATAAAAAAAATAAAAAAAAATATTTTTAACTTGAAGGAAGACACAGTATTAACATCAGAGCCATGCTGAGAATACAAGCCCTGAGAATTAAGTATCACAGAATGTGCATATTCTGGGTTTCCTGGCTAAGCAAGCTCGTACATTATTGAGAAGAACTAACTCCAGATGTGAGTACATTTTACCCCACTAATCTGACAAAAATTGGACATCCCTCTGACCCAAAAGCACCTGTGAAGAACTGCCTCTAGTCGCAGATTTTGAGTAACGTGCCATCTCAGACTGTCTGGAAATACCAAAATGGCACTTTGTTGGGGAAGGAAAGGGAAATGTTCTACAAACCATTAGAGGGGCTAGGAAGAAGCCTCAGAGTCAAGCTACTGATTTAAAAATGTGGGTGAGGTTAAAATCCAAGTTCCATTATAAGATGAGTTTCTACAGAAGTGGGATGTGTTGAAATGTAGTAAATAAGAGAGCAGCAAAATCACATTTAGGAAAATCTTTGTGTGAAGTAAAAGACTGCTGGATCCTGAGAAGTAATCACTATGGGGGTCATTCTGACCTCGGCGGTAAAAGGCGCCTACCGCCGGTCAGAAATCCTCCATAATCCTGCCGCGGTCGCGGAAACCCGCCACGGTCATTCTGACCCGCAGAAGGCAAACCTCCTAAAATCCGTCCGCCACAACAGACCGCCAGACCAGCGGTCGGCGGAAAGGTGGAGGTGACCAAACCTCCACCGTCACGCCAACAGAAATACGCCCATCCCATTACGACCCACGAATCCACGCGGCGGTCATTCAAACGCGGTATTCCATTGGCGGGACACACCGCCGCGGTCAGAATACACACAAACGAACAAAACTCAGCCACATTGGACGATTTGAATCCCACACACCTGATACACATACACACACCACTCCCACACACACAATACAATATAAAACACACACCCACATCACCCACAAACCCCTACGACCAAAAATTCTGAAAGAAGGCAAGAGCGAGACACCAGCATCCAAAAAATAACAGCCACAGCCACTCAACACCATCACCCACACACTATCCACACACAAAACAACACACACCACCACACTCAACTCACTTAAATACACATACTCCACCCCACACATCATACACACCACCCCATGGCACCCCAAAGACAACCCCGCTTCACAGACGAAGAACTCAGGGTCATGGTGGAGGAAATCGTTCGGGTAGAGCCCCAGCTGTTCGGCACACAGATACAATACACCAGCATTGCCCGGAGGACGGAGCTATGGCAGAGGATTGTCGACAGGGTGAACGCAGTGGGACAGCACCCCAGAAATCGGGAAGACATCAGGAAGCGATGGAACGACCTACGGGGGAAGGTGCGTTCCATGGTATCCAGGCACAACATCGCCGTGCAGAAGACTGGCGGAGGACCCCCACCTCAACCCCCACAATTCACATCATGGGAGGAGGAAGTCTTGAACATCCTGCATCCTGACGGCCTCGCAGGAGTCGGCGGAGGAATGGATACTGGTAAGTTGAAGCTTCAATACTGCTTCCCCCCCACCTGCATGCCAAATCAGACCCCAACCCTCACCCTCATCCTCGAACCCCACCCTCACCCCCACCCCCATCCTCACCCCCACCCTCACCCCCACCACCATCCTCACCCCCACCACCATCCTCACCCCCACCCCCAGCACACCTATTCCCCGCCAATGTCTCACCATCACAACCCACACATCCCAAAACCTAGGCCTGCATGCGTCCACTAAGCATGGACACCCATCACCAAAGCATGCCCAATGCATATACACATCCCCCCCACAAGCCACCCTCACCAAAGCCCCCACACACGAATGCCAGCACTTGGGGACACGAGAACCCACAGATACACCCATATGCCACACATTGAAACTATAACCATACCTCTATACCCCTGCAGGACCCGACCGTCAACACACCGCGGCGGAGGGGCCAGAATTCTCCACACCCCCCACCCAAGAGGCCGTCAGCGATGACAGCAGCTCTGTCGACCTGGACACCGATGACCAGCCCGGACCATCGGGGACCTCTGGACAGTCGGTTCCCCTCACACAGGCCCAGGCCACTACAGCCCCAAACCCCTCTGGGAACACCAGCACAGCTCCCACCCAGCGGGCCCATGCCTCTGTCTCCAGGGCGCGTCAATCTGCGGTGTGTCTACCACTACAGGGCACCCAGGATAACCCACCACCCCAACAACAACAGGGACCTGGGGGCAGTGGTAGTGGGCACACCGGCCAGGGGGCAGAGGCCCAGGGAAACAGGGGAACTCGGAGGGCAGCTGTGCGACAGGGGGGGGGAGGAGAGGCCCAGGGAACCCACTCTCCACGAGGTCCTCACCACCATCATGGGAGCATACAACCGCTCCCAGGAGACGATGGCGACGGTACTGGCCCGGTTCCAGGAGATCCAGGTGCTGCAGGAGGAACACTATCGGGGGTACAGGGAGGACATCAGAGCCATCAACACCACCCTGGTTACCATGGTAGGGCTGCTGCAGGACCTCGTCAACAACAGGGCGGACACTGAACAACACCCAAGGGCCCCTGCCACTAGCCTGGACCAAGAACAGCCAACCACCTCCGCCGGCGCTAGTGGACAGGAGGCCCCCGCACAGCAGCAGCCCACCAGACCCCCACCTCCTGCAGGAGAAGAACCACCCCGCAAGAGGGCCCTGAGATCTCGCAAGAAGACAGAGTAGGATGTCAAGACCCCCGCCAGCAATGGATACCACCTGATGTCATCCCACTGTCCCACATTGTCACCCTGTCCATCCTTGAACTGCCCATGCTCCATCTCTCCACAGGCCTCTGGACAATGCACCTGTGTGACTGTTACTCTGGACTCTGCCATGGACATTCCTTCACCATAGCCCCCACCCACTTGAAACCACCCATCCCATTTTGAGCACTTAAATAAACACCTATTTTGCACCAAAATATCATGAGTCTGGCTGTGATTTCAATAGATTGTAATTGACATGACAGTGCAAATATGTCCTTGTACATGGTGAGGTCAACAAACAGCTGCCACAAAGCTGTAGTCCATGGGGAAACGAAGCACAGGACTCGTAGTGGGGACCCCAGATCTGAAATAGGGAGGGAAAAGCCAAAACTCAGTCATCATACACTGGGGCAAATAGACAGGCAGCAGAGATGCTGGAGAGTAGTTAACATTTACTAAATTATCTTTGAAATGTTACCTGTGTCCTATTGGAAGTACTGTTCAATGATTCTGTCCCTGTTGTCTGTTTCAGCCCCGTCGTCTTCCTCCTCGTCACTCTCCTCAGGTTCCACCGCTGCCACAACACCACCGTCTCGACCATCCTCCTGCAGGAAAGGCACCTGGCGGCGCAAAGCCAGGTTGTGAAGCATGCAGCAGGCCACGATGATGTGACACACCTTCTTAGGTGAGTACATTAGGGATCCACCTGTCATATGCAGGCAGCGAAACCTGGCCTTTAGGAGGCCAAAGGTGCGTTCGATCACCCTCCTAGTACGCCCATGGGCCTCATTGTACCGTTCCTCTGCCCTGGTCCGGGGATTCCTTACTGGGGTCAGTAGCCACGACAGGTTGGGGTACCCAGAGTCCCCCACTAGCCATACACGGTGTCTCTGTAGCTGTTCCATCACGTAAGGGATGCTGCTATTCCTGAGGATGTAGGCGTCATGCACTGACCCTGGGAATTTGGCATTTACATGCGAGATGTACTGGTCAGCCAAACACACCACCTGGATGTTCATTGAATGGTAATTTTTTCTGTTCCTGTACACCTGCTCCCTGTCTCTGGGGGGAACCAAAGCCACATGGGTCCCATCAATGGCACCAATTACGTTGGGAATATGTCCAAGGGCGTAGAAATCACCCTTCACTGTAGCCAATTCGCCCACCTCAGGAAAAATGATGTAGCTCCTCACGGATTTCATCAGGGCAGACAACACTCTGGATAACACCTTCGAAAACATGGGCTGAGACATCCCAGAAGCAATTCCCACGGTTGTCTGAAATGACCCACTTGCCAAGAAATGGAGTACTGACATGACCTGCACCAGAGGGGGAATCCCTGTGGGTTGGCGGATGGGGGACATCAGGTCGGGCTCCAGCTGGGCACACAGTTCATGGATAGTGGCACGGTTAAGACGGTAGGTCAGGATAATGTGGCGTTCTTCCATTGTCGACAGGTCCACCAGCGGTCGGTACACGGGAGGATTCATCCGTCTCCTCGCCCAACCCAGCGGACGGTGCCTAGGAAGGACAACATGGAGCACACAGTCAAGCAACCCACAGGTACGTACTCACAGCTAGCACAGTAAACGATTCTCTATGCAGTGAATGGCGTGTCTGAGTGGCTATGCAAGGCCTAGGCCTGTGTGACGCTGTTGAAATTGAGCCATGTGGGCCCTGGAAATGGCGGCTGCCTGACCTGTGAAGTGTGACAATGGGATGTGAGGTCAATGCGCTGGCGTGGCACACCGCAGCGGGCGGCGGGCGAAGACCGCGGCGCAAAGCCGCATTGGTTAACATTGAAGCCTATGGGTTTCAGGAGCCAATGGCGAAGGGCGCTGGCGGTGGCGGGACGCACCGCCGCGGTACGCACCGCCGCGGACGTCACCGCCATTTTCTATCTACTTATCCACTTGCGACTTGAACTTTCACAGGAGAGGACCTATACTGCAAGTGTTGCTGTGACCTCGGTCTGGAAGGGACAATGGCTGCTGCGCCTGGGGAAAGGGCCCCTGCCTTCACTGGAGAGGAGTTGGAGAAACTTGTGGATGGGGTCCTCCCCCAGTATGCCCTACTCTACGGTCCTCCAGACCAACAAGTGAGTTTAATTCAATATGGATTTGGGGCCACTGGCTGGCTTGGGGGCCTGGCGGGGGGCCTGGCGGGGATGGGGGGCATGTTGGGCCTGGCGGGGGGCATGGCGGGGATGGGGGGCATGTTGGGCCTGGCGGGGGGCATGGCGGGGGGCCTGGCGGGGATGGGGGGCATGTTGGGCCTGGCGGGGGGCATGGCGGGGGGCCTGGCGGGGATGGGGGGCATGTTGGGCATGGCGGGGGGCATGGTGGGGATGGGGGGCATGTTGGGCCTGGCGGGGGGCATGGCGGGGGGCCTGGCGGGGATGGGGGGCATGTTGGGCCTGGCGGGGGGCCTGGCGGGGATGGGGGGCATGTTGGGCCTGGCGGGGGGCATGGCGGGGATGGGGGGCATGTTGGGCCTGGCAGGGGGCATGGCGGGGGGCCTGGCGGGGATGGGGGGCATGTTGGGCCTGGCGGGGGGCATGGCGGGGGGCCTGGCGGGGATGGGGGGCATGTTGGGCATGGCGGGGATGGGGGGCATGTTGGGCCTGGCGGGGGGCATGGCGGGGGGCCTGGCGGGGATGGGGGGCATGTTGGGCCTGGCGGGGGGCCTGGCGGGGATGGGGGGCATGTTGGGCCTGGCGGGGGGCCTGGCGGGGATGGGGGGCATGTTGCGCCTGGCGGGGGGCCTGGCGGGGATGGGGGGCATGTTGGGCCTGGCGGGGGGCATGGCGGGGGGCCTGGCGGGGATGGGGGGCATGTTGGGCCTGGCGGGGATGGGGGGCGTTGGGCCACTGGCAAGGAAAATGCTGACAAACTTGAACGTGGTATTTCTCCCTCCCTGTACGTGTCACATAGGTCCGCGCCCATGAGAAGATCGGGATTTGGCGTGCCATCGCCAAGGAAGTCCGGACCCTGGGGGTCCACCATCGACGGGGCACCCACTGCCGCAAGAGGTGGGAGGACATCCGGCGCGGGACCAAGAAGACCGCCGAGTCTCTGCTGGGGATGGCCTCCCAACGTAGGCGGGGTGCCTGCCGTCAACTGAGCCCCCTGATGTTCCGGATCCTGGCGGTGGCCTACCCTGATTTGGATGGGCGCGTGAGGGCAGCACAGCAGACACAAGGGGGTGAGTACAAGCATTATCTACTCTGTTGCCGCGCAGTGGAGGTGTCTGGGTGGGGGAGGAGGGCTGGGGGTCCCCCTAGGCCAGGGCGATATCTGTAGGCTGGGCACCCCCGTAAGCCCCTGTGTCCCCAGCCACCACCCTCAGTAGTTTGTCAGTACAGCCATCCCTGGGCCGTGTCATCCATGGGTGCAGTTGTCAACTCTAGGCGTGTAGGGCATGTTCCACGGAATGCGTAGCGGACCCCAAGTGCGCAACTTAGTGCAGGGGGCATCTGTGTCTGTCATGTCCGCTAACTGTACCCGAGATCCATGTAATCAATATCCCTTTATTTCTCTCTCCCCCCCCCTTTTTGTTTGTCTTTCTGTGCTTGCGTGCATCAGCATCATCAGGCGGAGGAGAAGTGGCATCGGGGCAGGAGGGAGCTGCATCTCACATGGCCCAGGAGGGCCATGCCACAGAGTCAGACTGGACCAGTGAGACGGAGGGCGAGGGGAGCTCCACGACGGGGACGACTGGACCCTGCAGCGACACGGACACGTCCTCGGAAGGGGGCTCCCTTGCGGGGGTGGCACCATCCGTGCCCCCCGCCATTACAGGTACAGCCGCCACCCAGCGCACCATCTCCGCCCTCCCAGCAGCCCCTCAGCGTTCGCCCCGTGCCCACTCTGCCAGGAAGCCGGGCATCTCCTTCGCCCCAGGCACCTCAGGCCCTGCCCCTGTTACCCCCGCTGCCCTCAGTGAGGAGGTCATTGACCTCCTCCGAACGCTCATTGTTGGGCAGACTACCCTTTTGAATGCCATCCAGGGGGTGGAGAGGGAGGTTCATCGCAGCAATGCGTACCTGGAGGGCATTCATTCGGGTCAGGCTGCCCATCAGCGATCGTTCCAGGCTCTGGCCTCAGCACTGACGGCAGCCATTGTCCCTGTCTCCTGCCTGCCTCTACTAACTCCCTCCTCCCAGTCTCCTGTTCCTCTGCCTGTCCCACCCACACCATCAGACCAGCCTGCACACACCTCAACACCCAAGAGAAGCTCATCCAAACATAAGCACCACAGATCACGCAGACATTCACACACGCAACATTCCGATGCAGACATGCCAACAGTCACTACCACCTCTGTGACCCCCACCTCCTCGTCTCCCTCCTCCCTCCCTGTGACGTCTACACTCACACCTCCATTCACCTCACCATCAGCCAGTGTTTCCATCACCAGCACACCCTCCACTCCAGTCCGCACACGTGCAGTCACCACCCCCACTGCCATTTACACGTCCCCTGTGTCCTCTCCCACTGTGTCTGTCACCTCCTCTTCCACACCACACAAACGCAGCCACCCACCCACCCAACAGCCATCCACCTCACGACAGCCTATCCCTCCTGCACCTGCACCCAAAGACAGCAAACGTGACTCACCTACAACCACATCCTCTCCCTCCACTCCCATTCCCACTGTACCTACCACTCTCCATTGTCCCAAGAAGCTCTTCCTCGCCACTACTAACTTCTTTCCTGACCCTGAGCCCCCCCCTCCTTCTCGTCGGGGTAAGAAGAGCACCTCAGCCACCACCAGCCCTGCAGCCCCCTTGACAAGGGTGCAGGGGTATTGGAGCCCGCCAGCCCGCATGTCTGGATCTTCGCCCAGCAGCAAGGGGACAGCCAGCCCACCCCCTGGGAAGAGGAGCAGAAGGCGGAAGGGTCGCCGCAGGAGCCCGCCTTCTACATCCCCCCCGGACACCACCCAGAGACAGTCACCAGCCACAGCTCCAAAGGGAGGAAAGGGCCACAGGCCGACGACTAAGGAGGGCAAGGGCAGCAAGTCGGAGAGGTCAGGCAGCAGGCCTGCTGCCCAGGAGGAGCCCACAACCCCCATAGCCGCTGCCCCGGGAGGAACCGGCACAGCTGCCCCGGGAGAGCCCACCACCCCCATAGCCGCTGCCCAGGGAGGACCCAGCCCAGCTGGCCATGAGGGCCCCACCACCCCCAGCCCAGGTGGGCAGTGAAGGAGCACCATCCCCGCTGCCCAGGAGGGCACCACCAGGCAATTAGCAGTTGGCCGTAGACCGTCCGCCGTCTCAAGAACCGCTGAACTGGGCCCCGCCGTCTCACGCACCGCTCCGCTGGGCCCCGCCGTCTCAAGAACCGCTGAACTGGGCCCCGCCGTCTCACGCACCGCTGAACTGGGCCCCGCCGTCTCAAGAACCGCTGAACTGGGCCCTTCAGGGCAAGAACCGCTGAACTGGGCCCCGCTGTCTCAAGAACCGCTGAACTGGGCCCCGCCGTCTCAAGAACCGCTGAACTGGGCCCTTCAGGGCAAGAACCGCTGAACTGGGCCCCGCCGTCTCACGCACCGCTGAACTGGGCCCCGCCGTCTCAAGAACCGCTGAACTGGGCCCTTCAGGGCAAGAACCGCTGAACTGGGCCCCGCCGTCTCAAGAACCGCTGAACTGGGCCCTTCAGGGCAAGGACCGCTGAACTGGGCCCTACAAGGCAAGGAGCGCTGAACTGGGCCCTTCAAGGCAAGGAGCGCTGAACTGGGCCCCGCCGTCTCAAGAACCGCTGATCTGGGCCCTTCAGGGCAAGAACCGCTGGCCTTTTGGCAGACGTGGCAGGGCAGGATCTATCTCGGGCAGGGCTGCAGGATGTCCTCTGGCCAACTTGCCTCCTCCAGTGGCAGTGGGGTCTGTTATGGACTGTATGGACTGTGGCTTTGCTCTCCCCAGGATGGGCCAGTGGGCAGGCCACCCACTGTATGGACTGTATGGACTGTGGCTTTGCTCTCCCCAGGATGGCCCAGTGGGCAGGCCACCCACTGTATGGACTGTATGGACTGTGGCTTTGCTCTCCCCAGGATGGCCCAGTGGGCAGGCCACCCACTGTATGGACTGTTTGGACTGTGGCTTTGCTCTCCCCAGGATGGCCCAGTGGGCAGGCCACCCACTGTATGGACTGTGGCTTTGCTCTCCCCAGGATGGCCCAGTGGGCAGGCCACCCACTGTATGGACTGTTTGGACTGTGGCTTTGCTCTCACCAGGATGGCCCAGTGGGCAGGCCACCCACTGTATGGACTGTTTGGACTGTGGCTTTGCTCTCCCCAGGATGGCCCAGTGGGCAGGCCACCCACTGTATGGACTGTATGGACTGTGGCTTTGCTCTCCCCAGGATGGCCCAGTGGGCAGGCCACCCACTGTATGGACTGTGGCTTTGCTCTCCCCAGGATGGCCCAGTGGGCAGGCCACCCACTGTATGGACTGTATGGACTGTGGCTTTGCTCTCCCCAGGATGGCCCAGTGGGCAGGCCACCCACTGTATGGACTGTGGCTTTGCTCTCCCCAGGATGGGCCAGTGGTCATGGAGTCCCCTCGTGGATCTGGCGTCGTGTACTCAAGTGGCTGAGGTGCCCCCCCTTCCCTTCCCCTTGAGGTGCCTGTCCTATTTTCTTTCTGATGCCCCTGCAGTGTTCTCTCCGTGGAGTTCTTGTCGTGGGACTGGGCCTTGCCCCTTTGCACAGGACCCCTGTGATCCACGGACAGTGGTTGGACTACATTTAGTAGCTGTATATATTTTGTACATAGTTTATTTATTTATTGGGATTACTGGTGTACATATTTCAATATATCTGCCCGTTTATGATCTCTTCTTTTGGTCTTTGCATTATTTCGGAGGGGGGTGGTTTGTGGGTTGTGACAGTGATCTGTGGGAATGCATTGATGTGTGTGTTGTAGTGGGTGTGGGTGGGTGGGTGTGTGCCGGTAATCTTTTCCCTCCCCTGTGTCGTAGGTGCAGTACTCACCGATGTCTTCCGCGCCGCCGGGCGTGCTCCTGGTATATGAGCAGGAATAGGAGTGCGGGGATGACCTGCAACTCTGGCTCCATACTGCCGGAATCTCGCGTGGAGTGCGTAGAGGTGAGCGTTTTCCCGTTCGTAGTCTGTTTCCGCCGTGTTCTTATCGGCGGTGCTCCCGCCCCGGAAAAGGTGGCAGATTGGTGGGTCGTAATAGGGTGGGCGGTACATTGTCTGCCGCAGGGCTGTTGGCGGGAACCGCCGCGCTGTTTGTTTGTACCGCTCGGAGTGTTAAGTTGGCGGGCTGTGTTGGCGGTTCCCGCCAGGGTCAGAATTGCATATTTTAGACCGCCGGCCTGTTGGCGGCTTGGCCGCCGCTTTATCACCGACCGCCAGGGTCAGAATGAGGGCCTATGTGTCTATCTGAAGAGTGTGTTGTGGTGGTTGAGTGGACTTAATTCATCAACTACAGGGATCTGTGTTTGACTTCATGGTCACAGGTTCAAAAACCTGTGGGTGCACCCAAACTTTCATCTTTCTGAGGTCAATAAAATGAGCACCACTGTGTTGTATAACAATAAACATCTGCTACCTGTACATACTGTCATGGGAACCTCCTTTGGAGTGAACATGCACTCCACAAATACACCATTTAAGTTACAAGGTGCATTCGAGGCACCTAGTATTTCACTTTAGAAAGTAAGCAGGCAGCCATGCTATCAAAAGTCATTCCACTTTGGTCGCCATAAAAGGCCTTCAAAGAAGTGGCGTTAGGAATCCATGCTTTCTGTGAAATCGACTTTAAAGAGTATTTATTCTTAATTCAACTAAGAAGAGAAGGATTACATTGAACTACCTTCAATAAACTAAGGGCCTAAACATTTCTACCGTCACCAGAAGAAAAAAAAATTCAGAGATAATTCATTATAGGCTGTACAGGTAGGTTAAGCTGTGTTCTGATAGGTGCATCAACACAAGCCTGATGTGCAGCTTGTGTACAAATAATGTCTGGTCTTTTAATCTAGTGATATTTTACTAATCACAGTATATAATACTTTGTAATTTTTAATCTGAAACTAAAATTAACTGCTTTTATTAGGAAAATGTTTTAAAGTGATTCAGGAAGTTTTCTTTTTCAAATACTTTTAAATCAATTCTTAATATAACAATGATACATTTGAACAATGCAATTCTTTTAGACAGGTTTTACAAATGGGGCATACTTTCAGCATTGTCTGCATATTGTACAGTTGTTGTACAGCTTTGCTGTTATATTGATCTCTATTTCTTAGCATTTTTGAGCACTGAAAATAACATATTAAACATTTTAATATTGTCTATGTTGGAAGGTGGGCATGCGAAGCTTTACCTGCAAGGCATGACAAACATCAGTAGCGAGCATTTTAACCCTGCTGAGCCAGTAATAAAAATATTAAGTCAAATGGGTTTGCAGTCAAGTTTCGGGAACTATTTATTTAAAAACGACCACAATTTTCAAGCAGTAAATATACTTCTAATCTCAATTCAATGTTTCATTTTTTTGGCAGTCATGTTGATGCTTAGGTACTTGATGGAAAATTACTAACACTGTAATTTGTTCCTAGGCACCAGATCAAATCTAGAGGAAACATCTCATTCTAAATATTAGGTCCAGTTTTGTGGAACTTCTTCAACTTCAGGGTTTTACTAATTTTATCCAATGTTAAGGGTGTTGTGTAGCCATTTTAGCTATAATGTTTATACACGTTATTTTAGCAAACTAGGGCTGCTGCTGTGCACTTTAACCAAGATGTTTTATTTCAGCCTCGTTATATTATTTTAACAGTAGCCACATTTGCGGTCTTGTTTTATTTTCTTTATCTAGCTGTTCTTTGCCTAGGTCAGCACTGCGTTCTTAAACAAGACATTTCTTTCTCTCTGTGCTTTCCTCAAGGCAGCAATAAGATAGGTTGCCGGCAAAGTGGTACGCTTTGTCTCCAATGTTCACAGAAACATACACACTCTCACATGCGGATCCTTTCTTGGAACATCAGCTGTTTTATTATAAAAACACTACTTTGACTCATGTACGTTAGAGGGAGATTCCAGCCAGATGACCACGACTGTATGCGGATTACTTCGCTGCAGCTACTTATGTAGACTGCAGGCCTCTTGTTCAGGTCTGAAGGATGATGTCTTCCCAGGGGAAACCTGAAGGGCAGAATTAGAGCTTAACATGCTGTGCTCTAACCTAGTCTAGGTAGGAACTATCTTTACAAACTTTAGTAACAGCATGGTAGCGTTATTTTTGTGCTTTACTCTCCTTGTTACAATTTTAATCCTGTTGTGTTTCATCATCCTAGTTATTGCAATACATGCCTTAGTATCTAAGATGCAGTTACTTCAATAAAACCTTATTGAACTATAGTCTGCTTCTGATAGTCCTTGCATATGTGAGACTAATGCAACTGAGAGAAACTCCCCTGAGGAGTCATTTATGGCATGCGCCCGGTTGCCCCAATCATCCCTGCTCTTGGGTGGAGATGAGGCATTGCTAGTTAGCCACAAAAAAACCCGGATTAGGCCGACAGGTGTCACATGGTGCAGGATCAGACTCAGTCCCCAGCAGTACAGGTGATTCTGCTGCCTGAATCCAGTAGTCTCATCAGGATAATGAGAAACTATGCGACAAGGGAATCTTAAAAACCTACTACTATTAGGCATTTCAGTTGAATGGAATCAAAAGACCTCGCTCGAGGGCGTGCACCTTCTAAATTTGCTTATTCATGCATTTGTTCAACTTCATGAGTTTGTTACATTGTTTGTGATTCTATGAAGTGACAAGTCACTACACACACAGAGATTCATCTATGAATACCTATGCGAACACTCTATGTGAATGTCAGCCAGAGGCATTCTGGGATTCGAAGCAATCATTGTAACTGTATGGTCAGATATACTAATTTGACCATAGTTCAATTTCTTCATTAGTAGACAACCATTAGTAGCTCAGTGTATGATGGTATACTCCACCCACGTTTTGAGAGCTTATTGAGACTGCAGAGGACTGTGATGAAGTCACGTGGCACAGCCACAATTATCAAATGTGCCATAACCATATGCTGACAAGGAAGGCAGTGGGTAGTTTCTACAGGACAAATGGACCATATAATAAAACTTCTGAAGCAATCTTGTGTATGACAGAACCCAACTTAGCATGGCCCCCTGCCCATAATTTAGATGGGATTGTCTGTTATTTAGGACAAATATCTGTTGTCCCTAGCTAATTTGATACATAGCTTTTGTTTTTTTGTGACATGTTATCACACAAATGCTAAAACGCTTGCCTATGGCGATAATCTGTGTGATTTATCATCGTAGGCAAGAGTTTTAGCGTGACCTACCCACTCTGGAAAGCCATGGGTGTTTTTAATGTGTTGATTCTTGTCAGGCATTGTTGTAAGGGGTAGTATATTGTTTTGCAGACTGTAGTTTTCTTAATATTTTAATTTTACATCTGTATACATGATGGTTCCCAGTTTATGTGCATCTGAATAGGCCTGTGCTGGTTATGATGTCAGTCCAATGGTCCAGGCTATAGGTCTCACCCATTCATTGGAGAAAAAAAGTCATGCCAGACTCTGTGGGTTTGATATGTTTACTAGGATATATTATGGTAAAGCCAGTAGGCCTGATTTACTATTAAAAGCATGTGTTAAACACAATGGGCTTTTAATAATGGAGTGTTATTTCAATGTGCTAAAGACTATAGGCATGAATTTTGTTACTTAAAATCTTTTATATTACCGTAATGGGTAAGAATTTTGGTGTTGGTGACTAACCCAAACAAAACATGAACAAAGAAAATGTGAACTACTGTAATACTTTCAGGCTCTCCTAGCATGGATTTTTTATTGTTTTGACAACAGTAATTTTGTACATATTAGTATGCTTTTCATGTATTCCTGATGGTTGATCTGTGAGAAAGCATACACCCAACAGTGTAGGCCTGAGATGTTTCTGGTGACAAGCCAATATTATCAGCTATAGGCCAGCTTGTCCCATTAAGAAATGGGTTTCAGATGTAATAAGTCTGAGATGTTTATTATGAAATAGTATGAGATAAGGCAGTAGGTCTGATTTATTTACTATTTAACACATTGTAAAGCCAATAGGCCTTTACGAGTGGATAGTGTTTGCAGCCACATATTGTGTTAAATCTCCCAGATTAACTTGGTAGGGAACTATTTTGGTTATGCATTTTAACAAACCATAGGTGTAGAAGAATAAATCTTGCTTGAATCTCTTCAGAAAGCCTGCCAGCATACTTGTCTAACAGGATCTTGTAATAAATAAACATTAAATATAATGCATACACATATTGAAATATGTATTATTTAGATACATAGAGGGATGCCTGGGTCAGACCTCTTCTAGTACTTGTCTGTTTGAGTGTCATTTATTCTCTGCTTCCATCCAGGAAAGCGTACTGCATGGGTTAATGGCTCGATTCACATCATTCGTTCGCCCTCTTACCCTGTAAATGACAGCATTTCATGCTGACATGTGAACATCCACATGAATATGAGTGCGCTTCAGTGTCATTGCTGGTTGGCTAGTTTGTTCATTTACAGTTTTCTCCTTTTACATGTCCCATTTCATTTCTGTGGTTCTCTTTTTATTTTTGACTAAGAGCATAACATGCTACTACAGCTCCTCAGTCAGTGCTTATAGGCCCCTTGCTTGCCACTCATTTCATCTGAAATGCGCAGTATCCTGCATAACCACCTCCTCTACATCAGGCAACCATTATGGAATGCTTTTGTCCATTATATATCTTTGTTGTACCCTTTCAGGATGGGCACACTGTTGTTTCTAAACCTGGTGGCCTTCGTGGAAATTTGAAACAATGATACACTATGTGCAATACCGCTGGAAGACAAACACTAACTGCTGTGTTTAGTTTAGTTATTGAGAACATATTCCTACTGTGTTTAGACTGCAGCAAGTTTTCTTTTTAGGGGCGAGCGCAAAGCGATTCGTCCCCTGTTGTAATCTCTCTTTGGGCTTCTAACCACGTCCATGTCATGTCAGTCGCTTTGATTGGTTTGCGAGCTTGCCTTTTAAAATCCGCTTGCTTTTATTAGTGAAAGGCATGCATACATCATGCCTTTTCCGATGTTTAGCCCTCCTCGAGCGCATTGACCAACTACCGAAAACATACGAGGCTCGATGTTTTCCATCTGCTTTCTGGACTACTTTTATTTTTATTTCGCAGCGCAATATCTCTGGGCAGTAGGTGAGCGCTTTGCATGACATCGATCCTCTTACATAGGTAATTGGACTTTTGCTGGTTACATAGATAATTGCACTTTTGCAGGTTACATGGATAACTGCACTTGTGCCGATAGGTTTCACTGCGAGCAAACTTTTATTTCCCTTTGTGTATCTGCTTTGCGCTGATGGCGGCCGTCGGCTCGCTTATGTGAAACATTTACTTTTCAGTTTATATGGCAAGAAAAGTCCAGTTAGTTATGTGAAACTAAACCCATTAATGACACCGAAGGCACTTTCATGAGCCAGAATTATTGGCATTGCTAATGTTTTTTTTTTTTTTTAACAGAGCCATTGACATTTAGGACTGTAAAGGTAGGACTACTACAAAAAAAACGAATTCGGTTTTTCAGACTGATCAACCAATATGGAGGCAATTGGCACTTAATTACAAGTACTTTTTCTTGTGTATTCTACCGTCCTCTGGGTTCTCTCTCTCCCACCCGTAGAAGTACAATTAACATTGCACTGGACTAGCACAATTAGGAAGATGCCTTCATGTCCTTGAGCACTTTGCACTTGAAATCTCACATCAAGGTGCTCTTTTGAAATCTTCTTTTGATTGCTTTTGTAACAGATGGTAACTATTAAATGTATGCAACTTACTGAATTATGTGATGGACAAGAAGAGCATGGACACCTCTTCCTTAATGTCTCATGCTCGATAG